>NW_016157189.1:37025-67261 GCF_001687245.7 Rhagoletis zephyria
CTCAGTATATCCAGTAAAAAAACTGTGGTGAAGTCCTTTATGGGGATAAAGTTTCCAGAGGTGAAATTTTAGGTAGCACACAATTTCTTACACGCATGGTTGCTTTTCAGCACTGATGAAAGAAACTTAAGAATATATTTGAAAAAAAAGTTCATATAGTACATTAATTTTGAAAGAAATACCATATAATGTATGTACTCTGGTTAATAATATCAAAAAATGTATTAGAACCACCGTTTAATGTTATATTTGATACAAATTAATATTGCTGCCCCGAACGCTCTGCGCCTTGCCTCTGAATAATAGGTTTACTTAAAATTACATCCCTGGTCCTTGTTCTTTCTGTATCGCATCGTGGTGAATTCACATTTCTCAGAAATTTGACAACAAAACAAAACAAAGCGAGTATTTTATTTGCTAATTTTTGCGATTTCTATTGTTTAATGTAAATTTGTTTTTTTAGGATATGTCGAGCCAACAAAGAAGGCGCAGTTGGAAAATTTAGTAATTAGTAACGAAGTAGCAGGCATATTTGGAAAATTATGCCGATAAACAGGATGGAATTTGGGAAAGTAAGTGCATGGTTGCAGCATATCTATGTATAAAAAGTATTTAATTAAATTGTTTATAGAAACGTTATAAATCGAGTGGCTCATTTACGATGTGCTCCAAACATTTGGCGAACTTTTTTTCGCCTTTTCAACGTGCTAAGTAACAAGTTAAGATGACTGCCATCATGGGCCGGTAAGAAACCGCAAGCAAAGGGCAGACAACCTTCCAGGAAGCTGCCTCCTGTCCCCGAGCCGAAGCTGCAGTTCAGCAAGAGCAGGTCAGCAAATTGCTACCCTGATCAGACGTAAACTAAAGCGCTCTGCTGTGATTGCACTCCGTAAATGATCGAAATTCTTGAGAAGGCGAATGTACTGAATGAGTTAACGTGTTGTGATTAAATCGGCGGAATAATTGCCAAGCACTCGGTGTTTAGAATCGATCAGTCCTTATGAATCCGAAACATAGGCTCTAATTTTTGGTGGGGCTAGTTTCTGTGCATAGCCCTCTCCGGCAACGGACTGTTTAGGATTGGGAATGAACACTTCCGAGCCTATCTCGAAATGGCGTTCTCTTTTGCGGGTCAATGCCCGTTGTGCGGTTTGATGATATTGTTTCGAACTGTCTGTCTCGAATTTCATCAGCCAGAACTTTACGTTGCTCCACCTCCTGGGTATGGTATGGATTTACATCCAATAATAATTTATATTCGTTTCCATCTTTCACATATTCACGACCGGTGTGTAGGAAATATGGCGTGTAGCCCATGGCGGAATGCACTGAAGTGTTAATATCATGAACAACACGAGAGAGATAGTTTTCCCAGGAGGAATGTTCATGAAAATCAGTCATGTGAGCACGTAATCCAAGTTTAATGCTTTTGTTTGTCGCCTCTACCTGATTGCCTTGTGGATGGTACAAAGGCGTTTTCATGTGTTTGATATTATTATCGGCGCAAAGCTTTGCGAAAGTTTGACTGATGGATTGAGTACCATTATCTGATATAATGAGTTCGGGGCAGCCATTCACCGAGAATATATGTCGAAGATAATTGACTACGGATATGTCGTTTGCGTTTTTCATGGGCTGCGCCCAGACATATCGCGAGTAACAGTCGATTGCTACGAAGATCCATTGGTTACGATTTTTAGACAAGGGCAGCTTACTGACGAAGTCAATAGATAATTGTCTACCCGGTCGTTTTGGTTCTCTGTATTCGCCGTGAGGTGTTTTGGTGCTCTCATTACTTGGTTTAATGCGGTGGCATAGTTCACATTGCCGAACGTACTGGTAAACGGACTCATACATGTTTGGCCAGTAATAGCGTTGTGAAATACGTCTATAAGTTTTCCAAACACCCTGATGCGAATGTTGGTTATGATTTTCATCGAGGACTTTTCCTTTGTCAGAATATGGTACACAAAGTGTCCACAGTATTTCCGCACTTTGATTGGAAAATTTCAATCGATGATATAGGAGGTTGTTCTCGATTTTATATCTATCTAATGGTTGTTTTGAGGCCATGGCATGCATTTTGTTGTACCATTTATCGCACGTGTTTGGGTCAATGTTGATCACGGATGTGATTGGGGTACGATTAACGGGAAAATTACTCGGAAGGTCAATTGGACTTCTACGAACGATGTTGAGCAGAGCAAAAGAACGAGATAAGGCGTCAGGAAGTTCTAAATGTTTTCCTGGTTTATGAATAATTTTGAGATCGTATGGTGATAATCGGATCGCCCAACGGCATAAACGTCCAGTTGGTTCTTTGAGAGTTTGTAGCCAGCGCAAAGCTGCATGGTCCGTTACCACAACCAAATCACGACCCTCAAAATATGGACGGAACTTTTCGACCGCTAAGAGAACGGCTAGGCATTCCCGTTCGGATGCTGTGTAATTTTGTTCGGCTTTCGAGAATTTGTTAGAAAAATACTGAACCACTCGTTCATTCCCATCATGTTCTTGTACTAGAACAGCACCCGCTGCGATAAGCGAGGCATCGTATAAACCTTGAATGGTTTTGAATAATCGACCATAGTCAGAACGGGAGTGGTAGTTAAACACTCTTTGAGTTTGAGAAAGTCTTGTTCAGCAGCGGTATTCCATTCAATGGGTCCTTTTCGGTTTTCTTTATACAATTCACAAAGGGGAGCTGTGATCTCCGAAAAATTTGGAATAAATTCTCGGTACCAGCCTGCTGCCAAATAACCGTCTGACTTCTTTTGCCGTTTTGGGCACTGTAAATTCAACAATAGCTCGAATACGAGATGGATTCGCAGATAGACCCTCTTGAGACAAAACGTAACGCAGGAATTCCAATCGTTTACAACAAAAATTCGATTTGGATGTTGAGATGGTCAAGCCGGCCCCCGCCAGACGTTTTGCAACAATAGCCAATATCTTAACGTGTTCTTCAAACGTCGAAGTGCAAATTATGAAATCATCGACATATGCGAATGCATGTGGAACCAAATCACGGAAAATTTTATCAATGAGAATGGCTAATGTGGCGGGTGAATTTCTCAACCCCATCGTCATGCGACGAAAAGCATAAAGTCTGTTACCGAATGCAAAAGCGGTTTTCAGTTGACTCGATTTTGCCAAAGGAATTTGAAAGAAAGCTTGAGACAGATCAATACTGGTTAGGTATTTAGCTGACTTTAGTCGTGCTAAAATTTGGTTAGTATCCGTAATTGGATAGGCATTTGGAATGGTAATTTTATTCAGCTCTCTCGCGTCCAAGCACACGCGACACGTTCCGTCTTTCTTCTTTACAGCCAGAATTGGTGACCGCCAAGGGCTTTCTTCGATGGTCATAATGATGTCACGACTACGCATTTTATCCAATTCGGCTTGAACTTGTTCAGCCACATATGGCGATACTGGATACTGGCGTTTCATGACGGGTTTTGCATCACCCGTATCAATTACGTGTTCGATCTGATTAGTGACGTTTAAAGGACCAGACTCAGGAGTTGGATTAAAAAGTCTGAGAACGGCGTCCAACATTTGTCTTTGATCTGGGGTGACATTATGTGGAAGGCTGACGCTTTGGGGTATCTAGTTCACCCTCTAAACCGAGTGTGGAAGCGTCAATTGGCTCCAGATCATTACTCATAGAAGATACCTGAGCTTGTTCTTTCCCACTCCCTGGTGGCTGGTTACAAAAATTAATAAATTTATCCGCCGTAACCATTTCGACTTTAGCGGATGCAACTTCTTCAGTATCACCTTTGGCTGTATGTTTTAAAAATCGTTGAACTTTCTCTTGGTTCTACACCAGTTCGAAAAAGAAGGCCTCAAGGAATGTCCGTCCCATAATTGGGTGTTTCAGTGAGATCGGAACGACAAGAGTTGGCACCAGTCGGGTAAGACTACCGACCGTATATAATACATCCACTTTACCTTAAAAGAAATCGAATTATCGGCAAGACCAATGGAGGTTTTGGTAGTTTGCAACTACCCTCATCTGTACTTCTCATAAAATGTTTGTGAAATAACTGTGACTTCGGCTCCACCATCGAGTAAAACCGTATGAGAATGGTTGTTAACCATAACCGTGAGATAATCGCGACAATCGTTCGGAATATTATATGTCAAACATTTCTCTGAGATAAAGAAAACATCGCGGAGTCGTGGTTGGTTAACTTGATTGACTGCGTCTTGCTGGTTAGTAGGGACTGGAGCTGAAGTAGGTTTGGTAATTGGTAGTGTTCGTTCAGAACATTTAGTTGATGGTTCTTTGCCATCCCTTTGAGTTTGATCATATTTATTAAGAATCAGAGTAGAATTATTACTGGAATTTGGGACTGAAGATTTGTCGATTTGTAGAGGGACTTCGGTATAGTGCGGATTGTTAGAGACAGTGGATTTAGATAAAGTTGTGAATTCTGAGTACGATGGACCACTATTCCCAATCGACGCCCTTACGCGTTTTTTGAACACGGGCATTGATCAGACGTAACCCCTGGTCGTGTACATTTGTAGCAGATCAGCCTATTCGGTTGGGTTCGACACTTTTTGAAGTGATGGCCCCACACGAGACATTTTGCGCATCGTACATTATCGTCGCCCTCAACAACGAGAAATGGGTGGACGATAGTTCCTACTTTCGTATCATTCTCCTTTGGATTTTTGTCATTTTTATAATCCTCGACTGGTTTCGAATACCTACGTTTCTGAGATGCTTTAATTGGCTTATTTTGCTTGTTCACGTATGCACATTCCCTGTCATCGGAGTCGGACCCAGGAAACGCAGCGGTATATTCCGAATGTGAAGAATCATCCGGTGAATCATGTATTGCCGAAATTTCCCGTGGCGCTGATCGCTGTCTATCCGAACGGGTTCTTTCCGGACGGGGTGTGGCAACAATGAACGAATGTGGGGCAATTCGCTAAGCGAACTCACGCAATTGCTCCAATGTGTGGACTTGTCGAGTGTGGACCAGCTCACGCAGATGATCGGATAAGGTACCAATGATGATATCGAGGTGGTCCCGTTCATCCAGACCACAGGAATTACTCTGCAATTGGAATGTCAGGTCATCGATATGTTTCAGCAGTGTTTGCGAACGTGGATGGAATTTAATCTGTGCATATGACATTATTACTTGGGCCCGAGCATGTTTGTTGAGGAAACGAGCACGAAGTTTCGTGCAAAAATCTTGATAATCTCCGAAGTTTCCCAGTTCGGTGAAGTACCATTGTCGAGCGGCCCCCGTGAGTGTGGGTACCAAACGCGTAACCAATTCATGGTCGGGTACTCCAATCTTATATCGAAATGAGCCAATAATAGCCAAATAATCTTCAAACGATAGACATTTTTCGTTCACATTTACGCCATCGAATTGAGCACGTCCCGGCCATGATGGTAAGCCTCTGAATTTCATATCCATTGCATCCGCTTGGGCAGATTCGTCGAATACAGTGGCTTGATTTGGTCGTGGGTGTGGTGGACCGGATAGCGAATAATTCTGATATAAATGAGATGGTTGATTAATTGGTTCTTGGACATGTGACGTTCTAAGGCCAAGGTAGGTATTGATCGTTTGAGTTTGTAAGGTTGAAGGACCACCCAAAGAACCATAAGGAGGATCCACCGAGAGTATCCAGGTATGATTCCGGGTCGTTGGCATGGTTTGGTTCATGACACGAACGTCAGGTATTGGTGTCTGTAAATGAATCCGGTCACGGATCATTTGCTGTTGCATCTGTGTTTGGGTTCTCAACAACTCAGACACCATTTCGGACAGTTGGTGTGTTGAGGGTGTTGGTTCCGTCCCGCCTGACACTGAATTGAGAACGGCTGGTAGACGATTTGAATTAACCGTACTAGTGGTCAGGGTATACCGTGGTTCAGTTGCCTAAACCGAAGTCGGTATATTCGGGTTTGGAATCGAATCTAGTATGGTTAAGGGTAAATATTGGGATGGAACAGTATTTTGAGTTGAACTCATCGTTCCCCGTTCATTCTCAAAACCACGGAATGTCGAGTTCAAACTTAATCGGGAATCGCCCATCGGGATTCCCGTATTCGGAGAAGACATCCGAAGCTCCGAAAGCCGACTCGGGTTTTAACTTTAACCGAGCGGTTCGATAACAATAATGTANCGGAATGTCGAGTTCAAACTTAATCGGGAATCGCCCATCGGGATTCCCGTATTCGGAGAAGACATCCGAAGCTCCGAAAGCCGACTCGGGTTTTAACTTTAACCGAGCGGTTCGATAACAATAATGTATCATTTGATGGAGACGACCCTGAGGTGTTAACACCTCATTCGCCTCCACTTCCCGATATGCTCTCTCACATATTTCCAACTCATTAATTGGGTGTAGGGCATGGGATTTTATCAACCATGGTTGGCCAACGTAAGCAGATATTTTACCATNGTAAATATTGGGATGGAACAGTATTTTGAGTTGAACTCATCGTTCCCCGTTCATTCTCAAAACCACGGAATGTCGAGTTCAAACTTAATCGGGAATCGCCCATCGGGATTCCCGTATTCGGAGAAGACATCCGAAGCTCCGAAAGCCGACTCGGGTTTTAACTTTAACCGAGCGGTTCGATAACAATAATGTATCATTTGATGGAGACGACCCTGAGGTGTTAACACCTCATTCGCCTCCACTTCCCGATATGCTGTCTCACATATTTCCAACTCATTCATTGGGTGTAGGGCATGTGATTTTATCAACCATGGTTGGCCAACGTAAGCAGATATTTTACCATTGGGAGCGGCTATTTCGGTGTCGTTCCATTGAACCGGCGCTGGATATAGGTTATATATCTCCCCTCCGATCTTTCGCTGTTCGTTTGTCAAATAAGTTGCATCGAGAATGGGAAACAATTCCATATGCGGTATTGCTTTTAAATCAACTACCAAGTTGTAAATTCAGATTATTAAGAAAATTCTACCAACGGTAGATGTAAAGTCCGTTATAAGATGGCGGTACTTGATTTAAAAGCAATACCGCATTTACTTCAGTTTATTATTATTATGATTCTATGATTGTGTCTTAAGCCTAATCAGCGAAAACCAATCTATGTTAGTTTCGAATATCCAATTTAAAAAAATAATGCCGCATAAATCGATCACTATTTGAATATTGCTTTTAATCTAATTAGTTTAACAAAAAATTCACGCTCAATTGGTTGTATATCTCATGTGATTTTCGGTCCAAGATTTTGTTTAGTATCATACCGAACGTGGGCTGAGAATGGCGTTTAACGCACTAGCTCGAATCTTTTTTTGTTGTTTGCTCCTGGGATGCAGCGAAGGCCTTGAATACTTCTGAGTATTTCCTGTATCTCCTTCGGTCCCTTCTGTCGCCAACAAGGTACGCNGTATCATACCGAACGTGGGCTGAGAATGGCGTTTAACGCACTAGCTCGAATCTTTTTTTGTTGTTTGCTCCTGGGATGCAGCGAAGGCCTTGAATACTTCTGAGTATTTCCTGTATCTCCTTCGGTCCCTTCTGTCGCCAACAAGGTACGCAACAAAGATCAAGACTATCCACCCCCGAATTTACCGGAAGACCAAATCAGACTGAGAATATTCAACCAGTTTGAGAATGTTAAACGAGATTAATTTGATACGAGTTTGAAATTTTATTGGGAATGAATACCCAAAGAAATTACAAAAAAAATAAAGGAAAATTAATAGTTTGGTTCAATTAATATTGACCGTGTTATCGGTTACGTTGCTTGAACTTATACCGAAAGACGAAATGAAAAATTATCGGTTCAAAAGTCTTGACCGTCGATGTCTGGTGTTACTTGATTAAAAAAAAATGCAATTAACTTGCTTTTCAGAATTGGCGAACTGAACTGAACGAGAATGGTTATGACTGCTGATCAATGGTGTTCATTTAATTTATTATTATTCCAATGTACGTAAGATAGATATTAAAGAAAATTCAAAAGATCCCTGGCCAAATTTTCAAAATCTGGTTTTACTTCAGTTAAAGCCGTTCGTAACAGTTCTTGGTTGGTTAGTCAATTGAGAACGGTATTTTGACTTTACGAACTTCATTGTAGAGTACAAAGATTCACCAAAAAATGTACCAAAAATTAAAAATTTGCGGCACGCATCTGTTTTCAACTGCGGATATTTTAAATCTGGTACATTTTGCCGGAATTCAAGCAATGGCAAAGCTTTGTGTTGCATTTCCAGTGCCTTATCTTCTTTTAATTCCAAAAACTCCAACTCTTCTTCGCTTTTCTTAAAAAGGAGTATTCCGGATATTGTGAATTCATCCTCAATTGTGTTACAAAAAATCGGTTTGTGAAGTATGCAAGCGTACATTAAAATAATTTCAAATCGGCAAATCCTTTTCCAAAATCTGCTTTTAAATCATGTAGTTTTGCGACATAGGGGTCAAATTTATCATCTTTGACATGTGCAATATTTTTCTCTAGCCATGGAAAATGATGAAATATTCTTTTTTTTGAGATCATGTATAAAACTACGTAGTTAAGGTTCAAAACCTAAAATAATTTGCGACAAATCAAAAACATTTTTATTCTTTCCTTATAGAGACAAATTCAAGTTTTGCAAATGTTCCATCATATCGGTAAAGAAGGCTTCAAAAAAATAACCCTCATCAGTCCAACTCCAATTACGCAGTCCACAATATTGTTGCGTCCAACTTGATTTCGCGTTAGACGGATGTATCAGATCTACACCATTTCCAGTTGTAGAAAGCGTCATTTGGAAATGAGAATAGTCAATTATAAATGCGATATCATTATTTGAAATTGAGAATAGTCAATTGTAAATGAGAAAGCATCAAATGAAAATGCGAAAGCGTCATTTGGAATTGAAAATAGTCAATTGTAAATGAGAAATCGCCATTTGTAATTGAGAATGGTCAATTGTAAATAAGAAAGCGTTAATCGTAAATGAGAAAGCGTCAATTGTAAATGAGAAAACGTTAATTGAAAACGAGAATAGTCAATTGTAAATGAGAAAGCGTCGAATGAAAATGCGAATGCGTCATTTTGAAATGAGAAACTCGTTTTTATTCAGAGTTTATTCTGTCCCAACCTGCATATCTTGTAAAGATAAAGCATTTCCATGGAAGGATGTTGCATGCTGAAATGCTCTCGCGCAGTCTCCTCCGGTGATTGTAGCTTTCGCGTCATCCAAATATTTTAGCCGTTACTCAACAACGTTTGGCCCATTTATGACTGGGTTTGAAATGTGCCCCTTTACAAGCATTTTTATTTTATCCCAGATTATTTCTATGGGGTTCAGCATGGGGGAATATGGCGCTAAACGCAGCACTTGTGCACGTCCATTGGAAGCATCAGCCACAGCGTTTTCAATTCTGGAGTGACATGGAGCATAGTCGCACATCAAAACTAAGTCGTCCAGGTGGTTCCCCTGCTCCTCCCAACGAGGCAAAACCGACGCTATCCAAGCAGTGTTGCCCCGACGGCATGAACAAATTTATCGTAGAAGAAAAAAAAAATGGATCAAATGTATCGCAAATTTTTTATTTAAGTATCAAAGTATCAAGTTAGAAGAAACTTAAAGAAATGATATTTGGTTTCATACCTTTCCTTTTTACCTCTCTTTTATTAGCTCGGGATGTAACTATGTAATATTGATGCGCCTAAAGATGCAGCGAATTCTGTTCTCAAGTTACATCCCTGATGACAGTACGAATGGAAATTATAATAGAGGTTTTAGTTTTTTAAACTATAATTTTATTATTATTTTCAATAACCGAAAAATCATGTAATTCGCATTCATACACATACAAATGTATGTGCATGAAGACAGTAGCATTTTCGGCTTCGCACCTCCTGTTGTTTGGTGCTCACCTCGACCGGATTTTGCTAAGTCCCAAGCAGTTTTGCATGCGATGCCTAGGGTTGTCGCCAGCCCTGTACGCGTGCTCGTATTGCAGTCAGAGTAATGCTGCAGTTTTCTTCAACCCACGTTAGTATGGAGTCAATTTGTTTCTGCAGTAGCATTTTCGGCTTCGCACCTCCTTTTGATTGGTGCTCACCTCGACCGGATTTTGCCCAGTTCCAAGCAGTTTTGTATGCGATGCCTAGGGTTGTCGCCAGCGTTACCCATCCTCCCCACGCTTGGCTGCAGCAACGATTCGACTGCGATCTTCCGAGGAGTTTTTCCGATATGTATTGCGGATGCGTTCTTCAGCATCTAAGATGATAATGAAAACATCAATGGAGATTTAATTTGTACAAAGCTTTGTAAGAAAAAATTTATTCATCTATGGATATATTCAGTTCATACCATTATCGCTGTCTATAATTGGTTGAATGCACTGCCGATGAAGGCGGTGCCCAGCTGGAAGTCGTCAACGGGTACATACCACCTGCCACCAGCTGCCCAGCATGATACCGCCCGAACATAAGTGCGCTACTTGAAGGCAAAAACCGGGTAGTGCTAGGGGATTTTAACGCGCACCACGAACTCTGGCACTCCAACCTGGGCAACGACCAGCGGGGTACACTAATCGCAGAACAAATTGACGACTCAACGTTTTGCACTGTAAACGACGATGCCCCCACCAGGGTCGCGGGTGACTGCTACAGCTCGCCAGATATCACTATAGCAAGCGGGGGTCTGATAAATTGCATTGGTTGGCAACCAGTGCTCACGCTCGCATCCGACCACCTGCCCATAGTAGTCGCGATAGACCACCCAAGAGATTTTGTCACATCCGAAGACCGTACGTATATGAACACCAAGAAGGCCAACTGGGACGGTTTTACGGAACACACGGACCGCAGATTCAATGCTCTTCCACCACCAACAAGCGCGCGCGAATCTGAGCGCAACGTCCGCCGGATCATCAACGCAGCAGCCGCCCGCTTCATACCAGCCGGTAGGATCGCCAAAATCCGCCCGGGCTTTCCAGCTGAAACGGCGGGACTCGCAGACGAGCCAGTCTAATCCTGGTGATCCCCGTATCAGGGATCTCAACAAGGACATTAACAAACTGGTTAACGAACACAAGCGGAAAACGTGGAATGAGCACCTCAAGACCTGCAATCTCACCAGCGGAGCTAGCAAACTGTGGACGACAGTAAAATCTCTCTCCCATCCGGCGAAACGCAAGGACAACGTTGCCCTTACATTCGGCGATACCACCACGTCGGACCCACGGACGTGCGCGCGCTTTTTCAGCCGGCAGTTTATTGCACACCCGGAGAGAGACAAAGCCCGCCGCAGTGTGCTACGTAAAGCACACGAACTCCGTCCCCGAGACACACTAACGTGCTTTACACCAGAAGAGACGCATGCAGCTGTAAAGAACGCCAAAGCATCCAAGGCGTTAGGCCCTGACGGAATCTCGATGCAGATGCTGAAAACGATAGGACCAGTGGGAGTCGAGTACATAACAGCAGCTTTCAACTTGTCACTGTCCACCCTGATCATCGCTGAGATGTGAAAAATGGGTAGGATCATTCCCCTCCTTAAGCTAGGTAAGAAGGCGGATGCAGGAGACTTACCGGCCAATCTCCCTCCTATCCCTAGTGGCAAAGACAATGGAAGCACTACTCCTCCCCAGTCTAACGAAGCATCTGCAACTAGCCCAACACCAACACGGATTCCGCAAAATGCACAGCACGACCACTGCATTAAACGCCATCACCACACAGATAAGCGAGGGTCTGAACCAACGTCGACCCTGTGATAGGACGGTCCTAGTCGCGGTGGACCTGTCGAAGGCCTTCGACACGGTAAACCACGCGACCCTTTGCCAAGACGTCCTGGACTCGTCGCTTCCGGATCGGACGAAGCGGTGGATAACCAGCTATCTGTGTGGACGCCAATCATCGGTCGAATTCCGAAACGCCAAGTCTAAGCCGCGTAGGATTAAACAGGGGGTCCCTCAAGGCGGCGTACTCTCCCCGACACTGTTCAACCTCTACATGGCGAAACTCCCTCCGCCGCCAGCAGGAGTTAACTTGGTGAGCTACGCCGATGATTGCACGATTATGGAAAATCAGCGACTATCTCACCGATCTTGGAATTTTCTTCTTTGCCAGGAGCCTCACCATCTCCGCCGCGAAATCCACCGCCACACTGTTCACCACCTGGACAAAGGAAGTTAGGCTAGAGCTGGACGTTTACGTCGATGGCAACAAAATACCGACGGTCAACCACCCCAAAATCTTGAAAGTCACGTTCGACAGCCTATTCTGCTTTTCTGCGCACGCCTCAGCCACTTGCGAAAAGATGCGAGCTAGGAACAAAGTCCTCAAGTCACTAGCCGGCAGCATTTGGGGACAAAGAAACCCTACTCACTACGTACAAAGCAATCGGCCGGTCGGTGGCAAACTACGCAGCGCCAGTGTGAACGGCGGGTACCAGCGATACACAGTGGAGAAACCTACAAACATGCCAGAATGCAGCTCTACGCACGGCTACAGGCTGCCATCTCATGTCGTCCGAGCATCACCTCCACCAAGAAAGCNGAATGCAGCTCTACGCACGGCTACAGGCTGGAGAGATTGCAGGTCTTGAGGTGCTCATTCCATGTTTCCGCTTGTGTTCGTGTTCTCATGTCGTCCGAGCATCACCTCCACCAAGAAAGCCAGATGCTGGCGGNAACGGCGGGTACCAGCGATACACAGTGGAGAAACTTACAAACATGCCAGAATGCAGCTCTACGCACGGCTACAGGCTGGAGAGATTGCAGGTCTTGAGGTGCTCATTCCATGTTTCCGCTTGTGTTCGTGTTCTCATGTCGTCCGAGCATCACCTCCACCAAGAAAGCCAGATGCTGGCGGTGAAAGAGCACAACACGTTGCTATCGAAGTAGTTCCTTGTGGGATGTTACCGTGGAAATCACCCCAATAACGCCCTGCTTCGAAATGAACCGCCTCCCCGACATGTGAGACGTCACCTGCACGACTGGAAATCCGACGTTGAGCCGTGATTTGAGCACTTGTGTCTTTTCAATGCTATAGAATAGTACGTCACTATTACCCGTGTTGAAGAGATTCTATAATGTTGACTTCCCTGAGGCTGAATGCTGGTTTAATTCCATCACTGAGACCGGACTCACACTTTGTCGAATTTTCACTGATGGCTCCAAAANTAAGCCGCGTAGGATTAAACAGGGGGTCCCTCAAGGCGGCGTACTCTCCCCGACACTGTTCAACCTCTACATGGCGAAACTCCCTCCGCCGCCAGCAGGAGTTAACTTGGTGAGCTACGCCGATGATTGCACGATTATGGAAAATCAGCGACTATCTCACCGATCTTGGAATTTTCTTCTTTGCCAGGAGCCTCACCATCTCCGCCGCGAAATCCACCGCCACACTGTTCACCACCTGGACAAAGGAAGTTAGGCTAGAGCTGGACGTTTACGTCGATGGCAACAAAATACCGACGGTCAACCACCCCAAAATCTTGAAAGTCACGTTCGACAGCCTATTCTGCTTTTCTGCGCACGCCTCAGCCACTTGCGAAAAGATGCGAGCTAGGAACAAAGTCCTCAAGTCACTAGCCGGCAGCATTTGGGGACAAAGAAACCCTACTCACTACGTACAAAGCAATCGGCCGGTCGGTGGCAAACTACGCAGCGCCAGTGTGAACGGCGGGTACCAGCGATACACAGTGGAGAAACTTACAAACATGCCAGAATGCAGCTCTACGCACGGCTACAGGCTGGAGAGATTGCAGGTCTTGAGGTGCTCATTCCATGTTTCCGCTTGTGTTCGTGTTCTCATGTCGTCCGAGCATCACCTCCACCAAGAAAGCCAGATGCTGGCGGTGAAAGAGCACAACACGTTGCTATCGAAGTAGTTCCTTGTGGGATGTTACCGTGGAAATCACCCCAATAACGCCCTGCTTCGAAATGAACCGCCTCCCCGACATGTGAGACGTCACCTGCACGACTGGAAATCCGACGTTGAGCCGTGATTTGAGCACTTGTGTCTTTTCAATGCTATAGAATAGTACGTCACTATTACCCGTGTTGAAGAGATTCTATAATGTTGACTTCCCTGAGGCTGAATGCTGGTTTAATTCCATCACTGAGACCGGACTCACACTTTGTCGAATTTTCACTGATGGCTCCAAAACTCACTCAGGGTCATGATCTGGGGTCTTTTTCGGAATTAATGGGGATAATCTTCACTTTTCTCTTGGGGAATATGCCCCGGTCTTCCAGGCTGAGGTATTTGTAATCCGCAAAGCCATGTACAACGTGGTGGAAAATAGGTAGAGGGGAAGGAGTTTACATATCTGAAGAGACAGCCGGGCTGCACTTAAGGCATTGGCCGACCTCTATCTAAGTACTTCCAAACTAATTCGGCAATGCAAGTCTCGACTTATGTTATTATTTTATGTTGGTAAATATAACGAGCTTGATTTACACTGGGTACCAGGTCACTCGGTAGTACCTGGTAATGAGACATCTAATCATTTGGCCAGAACTGGCACAAACCAGGCATTCGCATCAAAAATGATGCCATCACCACATGTAAATTTATGAGCAGACTGCGGATTTTTATGCAGAAAACGGAGCCAAGAAGTATGTACCACATAACTATAAGCAAAGTGTATAAATTTGTAAAGGTTTTGTTTATAGTTAAGTGGTATATGTTTTTAGGCTCCGATTTCTGCATAAAAATCCGCAGTCTATTTATGAGTGAGCCGAACATGTGAGGAAGTTATGGTAAAGAAAATGTAAATAACGCTAGCTCTCGGAGTGCTCCTAAAAAATAGTATGTACATACTACATGTAAATAAATCGCATTATAATATTATGCTTGTACTATGTATATACATTAGGGTGGTCCAAAAACAGTAAAGTCGGAATTATAATGCTCTCACCCCCTAGGATTGTATATCAAAAAAAGTGTACGCCTATTTTTTTTTATTTTGAAATCAAAAAATATTTAGAGGTCGCTCAAAGCGCTCAAAGTTTTCCATGTATTTTTATATGGGAAGAACAAATTTTCGTAGAAATGATATAGAATTCTTGAAAATCAATACTTTTCGATCGGAAAGCTCTGGATCTCTTCAGGAGACTTCCAGTAAGAATTTCCAATTGTTTATTTAACTATTTTTTAATACAACCGATTTTTTATTGGTCCCCCCATTGCATAAATTATAGTTGCGATGAAAAATGGTTAAATAGACAATAGGGTAATATCCTGCAGAGAAACAGTTTTTCGATCGAAAAATATTGATTTTTAAGAATTCTATACCATTTCTTCGTAAAGTTGTTCTCATTCATTTTTGGACCACCCCAATATACATACATACATAGATGTACAGTATATTTTGCTTAGCTGCACATCCTTCTTTGCACGAAAAACTTGTGCACGTAACCGAAAAAGGCACTTAAGCGAATTTTCTTTACTACTTCAATGAGGAAGGTATCCGAATCCCTATGAAACCAAATATTGGCGGAGCACTTGCCATGTAGAAATTACTGCAAGCGAAATTTTTACCGAATGTTATCTAATTATCTATATAACTACATAAATTAGCCATTTTCGTTGTTCTGCGAGATGAGCAAAATAAATAAAAGGTTGTAAAATTAGGTAATTGTAGGGCCAGTGCAGGTAAACGTAATACTTTCATTGATAATTGATACTAGTCGCACAATTTTTAAGGCAGGTATCGCCAATGTGCAGGTATGTTGAATGCATCTATCGGAGCAGTTTCCTTATAAATGTTAAAAATAATGCTTTTGATGCGCATTTTGGGGTAGGTATCTTAAATGTGCACTTAAGCATAGAGGCAGCAAAGCAAAATATACTGTAGTTTAACTTAATAAATTGTATTTATTTTGTGAAAAGGAGGTCCAGGACAATTACGTTTTTTTTAGATCAGCATGAAGCGAAAGGCTATATCGCCTGCTGAGTGGAAGATCGACCTGTCTCGGCAGGCAGTTCGAAAATGCCCTATCTAAAAAAACTTTCAAGAACGCCCTATATACATACATATGTATTTACATAGTTCTCCTTTTGTCGCGCAAACAGCTTTAACATGAATGATTGTTCGAGGGATATATCACTCTCAGAGAAATAATTACTGGTTATATTAATATTCTCAAAAAGTACAAGAGTATATTCAAGTAGTAAATTTTACGGTGTCTGAAGTTCAATTGATTAATTTGAAAAACATTTTTCGGTTTCTGAAGTACAATTTACGAATCTGAAGTACATTTTATGGTTTCGGAAGTACAATTGACTAGTCTGAAATCCAATGAACGGATTCTGAAGTACACTTGACTAATCTGAAGCACATTTTACGGTTTCTGAAATACAATTGATTAATCTGAAATACATTTTTCGGTTTCTGAAGTACAATTGACTAATCTGAAGTACAATTAACAGTCGCTGAAGTACTTTTCATGATTTCTGAAATGCAATTAACGCTTTCTGAAGTAATGGAAAATAATGCCCAGCAAATAAATATGTATTTTAAAAAGTAAAAAGAGACAAAATGTTCTAATCACGGAGAAAGTAAAAGGAGCCGCACTTTGCTAAGCAAAGCGCCGCATTTGGCTCAAAGAGTCGCGTTTGCCCACCATTGGCATATAACATACCAGCATGCTGGTACAATTATTAATGAGGTCCAGAAAAGACCGAAATGATTACAGCCGAAATTTCATAATTTCTTCACAAGCACGACTTTGAATCATATAGTATATATATATCAAGAAATTTCCGGTAAAATGCTTTTTACTTAAAATAATGAGCTAATTTTACCATTCACGACACCAGCATGCTGGTACAGTCATAAAATTTTCAAATCGTTTTTGATGTCGCACCAGCACACAGGGGTATTTGAACTACATATTTAGGCGGCTATAAACCAATTTGACAAAATTTTGAAGAAAACTTAAAAAATAACATTTCCCAGTCCTCCTCACTTTTCTAACTTGCACAGCGAACGCTCAGCGTTGACCGGGAACAGAATATTCTAACGCTGCTTATAAATAAATATTCGCTCTCCAGAAAGATCGTGACGGTTTTAAGTTAATATTTTGATTTCTGCATTGTATTCTTAAATAGTAGAGATGTATCCGCATACATAAGGTAATAATGCATTTAAGTGTTAATTTTTTTATCATTTTATTAAACAAAAGTTCAATTTAAATGTAAGGAAAATAGTGGTTTTCAACGAGTATTTCTTCTTGAATTTTTGTTGAATATTAAGGAATTTGTTGTAACCCCGGGAGAGAAGGCGTTATTATTCTTTGTTCAATTGAAAGCTTAGGAATTTGGCTAATGTAATGTGAAAAGACTGCCGCAGAAAATGGCAGATAAGTGGTATTTCTTTACTTAAAAAATGTATTGAAGAAAAATCTAAAAACGCAACTAGTATATAGTAACACTACTTTAGATCAATTCTAACACTAAAATTAAACTTTTTAGATGAATTCAAGACCGCTGAACCAGAATATGGATCCATTTAATTAAAAAAAATAGTATTCGAGATATAAGCAAAAATCATGTTTCCTAGGACCTTTCGGTCCTGTTGCTAGAAATCTGCGGGAATGTAAGGCGAATCCAACTATGTTATATATTTTGGATTAAACATTTGTTTTCCTTTAAATTGGTGTTATGTATGTTATGACTTCACCAATCCGTACCAAACTCGGTATGAGCCTTGCTTAGACTATATCTAGCATATCTGTTAAAAATCCCTGAAATCGGACGATAACCACGTAATTTACAGAAACACGAAAACAGCGATAAATCAGTAACTACTGAAGCTAATTCACCCAAAATCGATTCTTGGAATAACCTCTTAGCATTAAATTAGTTTTTTATAATTTTATCGATAATGGGCGTGGCGCGTCCACTTATGACTACAAATGTATATCTCGGTAACTGATTTATCAATTTGTACCAAACTCGGTGCAATTAATATTCTTGGTACGGAAAAGCAATATGTTGGAAATATGAAAACTCCGATATTTCAGTAATTGAGGACAATAATTTACTCCAAGTTAATTACAACATTCTCTTAACAATAAAACAGACTGTTTTTATATTACTGTTATTATTACAAAAATGTAGTTCTATTAAAGTCTCTTACCTATACTGTGATACATTTCTGAATTATCTAATTTCCTATATTAAAGTTGAATTTGGCTTTTTAAACCGGTGGCAACCCTGGGAGGTTGCTTAGAGATAAATCCTTATCGAACTCATTTCCATTGATACCCATATTGCAGCAATTAATTTAACTAATTTAACAAAATTTTTTAACAGGTTGCAACTCTGTTAATGTTTTAATCTAGATATGTATAAAACTTCTCCTCGCCGAGACGAACACGTAAATATACGTGTTCCTACAATCGGACCACGGCAACATGGAGTCTATCGTTGTCAAACGTTAAGCAACTTTATTTTCTTTTCTTTTGATGGAATAATTGGACGTCCTCTTCTCCTATTTACTTGATTTTAAACATTTACAATTTTCTATGTCAAAACACTATTTTCTACACATTTCGAGTTGATATATCCATAAAAATAATTTTGGCTGCATAAATCGGCCAAATACCCCTATGTGGGCTGTTTGCCAATCGGTATCATTTTTCTCCGTGGTGAGCCGAGGTAAAAAATTTACTATAATGTTCAAATAAATTCGTCGCTTGGCGCGCAATACCTCGTATCCGCCAAATGTAATACCACGTATGAAGTGGCATAAAAAACAAATTTTCAAAAATTTAATAGTGCGTAATTACAGTAGAAGCTCATATTTAATAAGTTTAGTTAGGAAACCATTCAAAAGTTTTGAAGAAAAGTAAGTTTTTACGCTCTTTTGTGAAATTTTCGGACTATGTATCTTTTACGTGGTATTGCATTTGGCGGATACGAGGTATTGCGCGCCAAGCGACGAATTGAATTTTGCTGTGCCAAATGCAAAATAAAATTTTGACAGTTAAAGCAAAACCAAACAAACACTCGTGCAATTTTTGGGTGTTTGCTGAAATTGTTCAAATTTATACATATTTATTTTACAACTTGCAAGTAACGTACGCTTTTTTCTGCTTTTTCAGCTTTGATTTTGATTTTCACTCTTTATTACCGCCAAATAATATTGCGCATACATATTTGTTTCGCGAATTCGGCTTGCAAAACGAATCGTGGACTGTAAATTATAAATAACAATATGAATGCATATAAAATTAACTAAGTTTTTATTGAATCTCCACAACAGTTTTCTTTACACGTTTTTTGGCAACCACCTTGATTGTGTGAAAAAAGCCGAGATGTCTCTCTCAAAAAAATATGATAAATCAAAAACGCCAAAATTCTCTCCGTCCTCGCGTTCCTTTAAGTTAGTTGGAGTTCGCTTACGTCCTAGAATTTACAAAAGAGGGATGCCATATCTCTGGAATTGAAAAACATTAAATATTCCAATTTATCAAATTTCTAAACATTCCGGCCCCTCTTGAAAGCACCTGCTTTCAATTATCCAGAAACAATGGACACAGTTTCACTACTGGTCGTTTGAATGTTCCTTTTGCTGTCTTTACAGTAACCACTCGAACGAGACCATCAGATCCAGGATGTGTCTCAACGATTCTTCCTATTGCCCAACTTGATGGAGGAAGGTTGTCATCCTTTATGATCACAACGTCATCAATGGCTATATTTTTAAGTTTTTGTGCCCACTTTGGTCGTTGCTGCAACTGGTGTATGCACTCTACAGACCACTTCTTCCAAAAGTTTTGAACCAGTCGCTGAAGGTATTGCCATCTGTTGAGCGCATTCTCCTTTAAATTGACCAAGTTTTCGTCGGGTATTGTGTGTGGTGAACGTAATATCAAAAAATGGGCCGGAGTTAATGGATCGACGTCTCCCTCGAATTTGATGCACAGTGGCCGAGAGTTTAGGCAAGATTCAATTTGGCAAAGTACTGTAGACATTTCCTCGTATGTTATTGCTGCTTCTGTTAACACTCGTTTGAGGTGGTACTTAACTGACTTTACCCCAGCCTCCCATAACCCACCAAAATGTGGATTAGAGGGTGGTGAAAAGTGCCATTGTATCTGCTGATCCGCTAGTTCCTTTGCAATGCCTTCTTTTGTTGTGGATGCAAACAAGAACTCGCGCAACTGCTGATTGGCCCCCACGAAATTTGTGCCGTTGTCCGAAAACAAGTGCAAGGGCTTTCCGCGCCTGGCGACAAACCGACGAAGCGATGCGATAAACGCCCCAGTTGACAGTTCCGTAACAAGCTCGATATGTACAGCCTTAGTCACAAGGCACACAAAGAGCGCGATCCAACATTTGTATAGCTTAGACCCTCGTCCCTTCCAGGAGCGCACCTGTAACGGCCCGGCATAATCTACACCCGTATTGAGAAAGGCTGCACCTGGGTTTAGTCGATGTGGAGGAAGATTGCCCATCTGTTGCTGGTAAGCTATTCCACGTACTCTCATACACGTTGTACATTTAAAAACACATCGTTTAATTGTGTATGTACCCCCTGGGATCCAGTATTTTAGTCCAAGCAAGTAACGAAGTTGCCGACTTCCAGCGTGTAGGTGCTTTAGATGGGAATACATCACGATCAGTCGGGTCAAATGGCTGACTTTGTGGATAATTAATGGATGCTTCTGGTCGTAGTTGATGTTAGCGTTTACAATCCTGCCTCCAACCCGAAGTAGGCCACCGTTATCGATGAAAGGTGCAAGAGTCGTCAGTTTGTTTGACATAGGTAGAGACTTACCTTTCAATAGTAACCGTATCTCTTGTGCAAAGTATGTTGTTTGCTCTTTCCTCACCAATACGTTATGCGCATGCTGCAGTTCGTTGGTTGAAATCCCGGTAGCTGTTTTCGGTTGCTTGGAGCTACCAGTTTTGCAGTTATGTACGAAGCGTAACAAAAGTGCAGTGATGCGTAAAAGATGCGTGTATTTTGAATACCTCTCAACTAGGTCAAAATTTTGTATGATAGCTGGATGTGACTGAACCACCTTTCGTTCTTCCATGCTGACATTCGGTGACGTAGCTGGCTTCTCGGTATGTGTCGTTGATTTATGCATCAGCACGTCAGGACCGTGCCACCATAATTTACAAGTTACAAGCTCTGCAGGCCAAATTCCCCTTGTAGCAAGGTCTGCAGGATTGTGTTGGGACGGTATGTGACGCCATTGCTCAGCTGGTATGACGTCTATTATTTGGGAAGTTCTATTTGCAATGAAGGTTTTCCAGCGGCGAGGATGATCTGCCAACCACGCCAAAACAATTGACGAATCTGTCCAACCAACCACGTCAACTACTTCGAAACTTAAAGATTGTCGTACCTTAATTATTAACTTCACCAACAAGTGTGCAGCGCACAACTCAAGCCGCGGTAACGTGATTTGCTTTACCGGGGCGACCCTGGTTTTAGCCGAAATTAAGTGGGTGAACACCTCGCCATCCCTCCGCTGTATCCGCACATAAACCGCTGCTGCAAATGCTACTTCGGACGCGTCCGAGAACCCATGCAGCTCAACAATGCTGTCGTCAGTGAAATCAAGCCACCTTGGTATACGTAGTTTTGAAATTCTGTTGATGTTCTGCCTGTAATCATACCATTCGCTGTATAGCTCACGCGGTAGCTCTTCATCCCAACTTACGCCCTTTAGCCATAATTTTTGCATAAAAATCTTCATTTTAATAACGATCGGAGCAATCCATCCGATTGGGTCGAATATTCTGGCAATATCCGATAGTACTTTACGTTTTGTCACGGTTAACGTGATGTCTTCAAGGGCCACGTTGTACTTGAAGCTATCTGTTGAAGTCTCCCAAAGCAAACCAAGTGTTTTTACGGCGCTTGTGGTGTCGATGATTGTATCAGGAGATTTTTCACAATCATCTATGTCAATTGTACCCAAGAACTTTCTCGAATTTGATGACCACTTACGTAGCTTGAATCCTGCCTCGGATAGAACTGAACACACGTCGTTCTTTAGCTTCACTGCTCCTCCTGAATTGGGAGCACATGCCAAGAAATCATCTACATAAAAATTGTTCGATATTGCAGATGCTGCATCAGGATATTCATCAGAGTAGTCATATGCCACTTGCTGCAGTGTCCTTATCGCTAAGAAAGGTGCAGCTGCCGTGCCATATGTTACGGTGCGAAGATCGTAAGCAGTAGGTTCTTCCTCCTTGGAACGTCTCCACAATATACGCTGCAACGGCCGGTCATCTGGATGTACCAATACCTGTCGGAACATTTTTTCGATATCGCCGGCAAATCCAACCTTGTATTTCCTGAATTTGGTTATGATCTCGAACAGATCCTTTTGTATTGTTGGACCGATTAACAAGTTGTCGTTGAGTGACAATCCATTTGAACTCTTGCAGGATGCGTCGAACACTACCCGTAGTTTTGTTGTGGCACTTGTTGGTTTGAATACTGCGTGATGTGGCATGAAGTACTTTCTGTGTACGTTTACCGTGCTGCTAATCTCCATATGCGCCAACTCTAAATATTCGTCCATAAATTTCCCATATTCTTCCTTGAGTTGCACATCACTGTCGATTCGACGCTCCACTGAAATAAGTCGTCTAAGCGCAGCAGACCGTGATTCCCCTAGGTTAACCTCATCCTCTTTTAACGGGAGCCTAACAACGTACCTGCCTTGTTCATCGCGCTGAGTATGTTGTTGAAAATGTAATTCCGCTTTTTTCTCTTCATCCGTCAGGTAATTTGTCGGTTCTCGTAGATCTTCAACTTCCCAGAAGCGTTGAAGTTGCTGATTTAAATCCACACATGTATGTGCAGTTACAATGTTTTGTTCGTCTGCTCCCTTTATTTTACCCATTATAACCCAACCGAAAATTGTGTTGATTGCGGTCGGTGAACCGCTAGGATGAGTCAACTTCTCTGGCAGTAAACAGCTAGTGAAGACATCTGCTCCAAGTATGATGTCGATTTTACCAGGTTTCGAATATGAAGGATCTGCAAGATTAACTTCATTGAAAAATGTCCAACTGTGATGGCTTATATCGCACGGAGGCAAAGTGTAAGTTAAATTGAGCAAGCATAATGCCTCAGTTCCAATAATGGTGTCATATTGTGTCGCCTCGATATTTAATTCGACCCTTCCTCTAGTGTGACTTCCATTGACTGAACCGACCCCATATAACATAGTTCTATCAAAGTCTCGTTTCAGCTGCAGTCGCTGTACGCAAGATTCGGTTATAAGCGTGCCTTGTGACCCTGAGTCCAGCAAAGCGCGACATGGCTTCAACTCGTTGCATCTATCGCGCACCATAACAATCGCTGTTGGCAGCAATGTGATAGACCGCTGACTCTGCTGTGTGCTATTTGCACTGACAATAGATGGCTCTACATTCGTATTGACTGCTGACTGCTGAACGTCACTTGCTGCTGATGTTATATATAACAGGGAGTTGTGTTTCGCCCCACATTTTCTACACGATGATCTCTTACAGTTTGATGCGCGGTGGTCTGGCTGCAGACAGTTAAAGCAGATGTTGCTGCTCTGAACCAGATTGCGTCTCGCATTCACTTCCATATCGAGGAACTGCTTACATTGATAAAGCTGATGCTGCTTTGAACAAAGAACACATGTATGTAGGCATTATTGCAAACGCGCGCGCTTGGTTGCGCTTGTCACCGATGCCACTCCGAAAGGTATTGACCGCTGTAGTTTTTTGGGTGTTTTCCAACTCGTAAACTCTTTTCTCCAGAAAGTTCAAGAAATCTTGAATCGATTGCTCTTCCTCTGATTTCTTTTCCCTATACCACAAAACATGCGTCTCGGCGTCAAGCTTTTTCTCTAGCATGAACAATAAAATTGAATCCCAATGTTCAACAGGTTCATTAAGCACTTTTAACGCATTTATACTTTCGTTGGTTGTATTATATAGTCGCTTAGCTTCTGCCGTTGACGCAGACTTCATTGCATGTTGATCGCATAAAAGTTCAAAATAAGCTCTCTTTACTTTGTCGGACTTATCGTATTTTTTCTTAATTAGCTGTCAGGCAATATCGTAATTTGCATTGGCTGGTTTTAAATGTTTGATGAGCGAAAGTGCTTCCCCTCGAACCTTCGTTTGCAAATATTCTAGCTTCTCAATATTGGAAATGTTTTGTCTGTTGTGTATAAGTGTCTCGAATAAGTCGCGAAAACGGATCCAGTCCGTACATTTGCCGTCAAATTCTGGTATCTGAATGCGTGGCAAACGCATTTCATGTTGGATGTGTTGTTGTTGTGTGTAGTTGTTGGCGTTTATTGGGCTTGAACCATTTTCTATCCCACTGTTACGAGACATGCATTCGTTTAATGCACCCATTGTTGTCTGATGCTCTAGTAAGTTCTGAACTGCGATCGATATATCGCCGGCTGGCGTTTGATTGTCAATAACAGTATGATTTCCCGCAGAATGTTGCATTGAACGTGTGTAAATTGTTTTAATAGCGAGATATTTCTCTTCCACCTCGATGCGGTACACTTCTTCTTCTGCCTGCTGTTCTCTTGTGGTAGCCAACATGTCTATTTCTAGCTGAATTCCTTCATACTGTCTAAACAAGTCATCCGCTCTTTCTGCACGAACTCTTATATCCTCCGCCGTTGTGTTTTGATCGGCACATACATTGTATATGCGCGTTAGGCTACCTTTAATCGTTTGCCTATGCGCTTTCAATTTATCCATGGTTACTTTGTAGCCTTAATTTCGCGTTTTGACACTTTGTCACAACAGCTGCTGAGCTGCCGTATAGCGTTGATTTCAATTTTACTAAATGTATTGAATCCTGTTGACACGTTTTTGTGGTTGGGTACACTGCATGGGCTAGGCTTCGTAATTGCCGTACAAGCACTGTGCTGTTTACGTTGCGACCAAAAAACGGAGGACACAGGTGTGCTCTTGGCACTTGTTGAAAGGCTGCTTGTACTTTAAGGCACCGGCGCTAAGTATTTGAAGGCTCACACTGATGTGCTCTTGCTAATTAGTTTGGAAGTCTGGACACACTTTCTGCGACCAGTTGTTGAAGGCTCATACGAGTTTGATCGGGCCAGTAAAACTAGCACTTTTATTCTTCCACGGGTAGATGCTCACACCGGTGTGCTCTTGCCACTTGACAAAATATTCTGGATACTGGACACACTTTCTGCGACCAGTTGTTGAAGGCTCATACGAGTTTGCTCGGGCCAGTAAAACTAGCACGTTTATTCTTCCACGGGTAGAGGCTCACACAGGTGTGCTCTTGCCACTTGACAAAATATTCTGGATACTGGACACACTTCTAGGCGAACAGTCGTTGGAGGCTCACACAGGTGTGCTCTTGCCACTTGACAAAATATTCTGGATACTGGACACACTTCTAGGCGAACAGTCGTTGGAGGCTCACACTGATGTGCTCTTGCCACTTGACAAAATATTCTGGATACTGGACACACTTTTAGGCGAACAGTCGTTGGTGAGTCACACAGGTTTTTACCCGTGTATGTACGCAAATGTCTCAATTTGCGTATTGATTTGCAAACTTGATAGTAATTGCGACACGTGTATAGTGATGTGCGCATTCAACAAAATCAGAAAATTTCATATGCATCCGGCTCGTAGGACCAAAATGTTTCGCAAATTCGGCTTGCAAAACGAATCGTGGACTGTAAATTATAAATAACAAGCCAATATGAATGCATATAAAATTAACTAAGTTTTTATTGAATCTCCACAACAGTTTTCTTTACACGTTTTTTGGCAACCACCTTGATTGTGTGAAAAAAGCCGAGATGTCTCTCTCAAAAAAATATGATAAATCAAAACCGCCAAAATTCTCTCCGTCCTCGCGTTCCTTTAAGTTAGTTGTAGTTCGCTTACGTCCTAGAATTTACAAAAGAGGGATGCCATATCTCTGGAATTGAAAAACATTAAATATTCCAATTTATCAAATTTCTAAACAATATTTATATGCTGCCAAAAGTTTACCTAGTCCCATGAGCTTAATTTCAAGCAATATGTAATTTTTATAAGGAATTGGTAGCACGAAAATTCGAAATACACTTTCTGTCAAATGGCTAATAAGGCGTCTGAAAAGAGAGTGAAACTAACTCTAAAAATGATTGTGTCATGGGTTAAATTTTGAAAGAATTTTTAAAATCCATTTATCAACTCGATCAATTTATAATATTCTCATTCAATATACACATTGAACTTAACGTTTTAAATTTTGCCTTTTACTTAGTTTTAAGTATTGCGAATTCATTGATAAAGCTATCCTCAAATCGAAAGGACTCGTTCTTCCTGATTATATTGTAACCTAAACTTACCTATTTTTAATAAAATTAGCTGGGGAAATACTCTATAAAAAAATTGGTCACTAATGGGTTAAAATATGGTCATCAATGTGTTAAGTCAAAGTCGTAAATGGGTAAATTATTCATAATTTGCACAATAATTAAATCAAATTAACTTAACAAAAGATATTACAAAAAAACTGGGTCACCAATGGGTTTATGCATGATTAATAATGGGTTAAGACGTCAAAAATTTACTCTTAAAAAGTAGTTCAAGCGATTCTAATGGAAAGAAAATGATTTCAGAATTTTGAGCATCCGCTTATATGGGGCGGCCCCAGTGTGTGGCGGTGATATGCATTTTCTTCCATATCAAAACATTTCAACAGGGTGTCCCTGCGGTATTCCAGAAAAATAATTCTGTTTTTTAAATCAAAATTTCAGAAAATGGTAAATTTTAATAGAATTTATAAAAAATATATGTAAAAATATGTAATTTTTATTATTTTATTAAATAGAGAAAATATAGAAATACCTGCTAATTTTTTTCACTTTTTGAAGTACCTAATGCGTTTTTTGCTAATGCATAAATCATTTTTTAATTTTTTGTCGGTGTCATAAGATCTGCACGATTCGTTCTTCTTCCCTTCTACGTGTCGTTTAGAAGTAAAGCATTTTCAAAACCATTTCAATTGATACCCATATTGTAATATCTAATTCATTTAACTTATTAAATAATTTTAATAAAATTTTTAACAGATGGCAACCCGTTAAAAAAAATAAAGCTTTATTCCACATCTACAGGTTATTTGACACCTCACGACAAATGATCGAAAACAATTTTTTTTGGAAATAGATTACAAATACTAGTACAATGTCCTACAAAATCACAGACTTTGAATATTTATCGTTACGGAAAAAAAAAATGAATTTTATAGTTAGCTTTGTTTACAGTTTTCAGTTCCTAAAATTTTATCATAAGCTAGAACTTTATTGAAAATAGCTGTTTGAACTCTAGTTTTAAACAAAGTTCCATCGGCACTTGCTACAACTGAATGCTTCAAAATCAGCTTCTTTCCCTCATCAAAATTAAGTGCAATCTGCCACTATGCAATTGCTGCTGCAATCACTAACTGCATCGTGGCTCGTCGAGCTGGGTATTTTTTGAAACTCTTGCTTTGCCAAGGGGTTATAAGATTTAAAAGCATATCAGAAAGATGAAAAACAAACCTAACGGGGCTTATATTCCCATTGTATGCAGTGTTGCCATTTTAGCCGTTTTCCGGCTAGATTTAGCCGGCTGCGATAGCAAACAGCCGGAGAAATTTCGATTTAGCCGGCAGCCGATTTGTTAGCCGTTTTGCAGAAAAAATTAGCCGTTTTTAGCCGATTTTGTTATTTGCCTTGTTTTCTTAAATTTCAAATATGTATATTTGTTTCAATTTTTGACTAAGCGACCCAAAATCTGTTAGAAATGGCGTCTAGCCTTATCGTGGAGAAAATTTTCATGTCAGGCAGGGTTGTATGAAATTGGGCCGCTTCATAAAATGTTTGTTATAGATGTCTTAATTTTAAGTGTGAAGTTTTATTCGCAAACTTAGAAAATAAGAAATTGTTTCACTGTTAAGACACTTAAGATGCGTTTGTGTTTGGATATAATGCCAACAAACAGAATACAGTATATTTTGCTTTGCTGCCTCTATGCTTAAGTGCACATTTAAGGTACCTACCCCAAAATGCACATCAGAGGCATTGTTTTTAAAATTTATAAGGAAACTGCTCCGATAGATGCATTCAACATACCTGCACATTGGCGATACCTGTCTTAAAAATTGTGCAACTAGTATCAATTATCAATGAACTTATTACGTTTACCTGCACTGGCCCTATTTTGCTCATCTCGCAGAACAACGACAACAATGGCTATTCATTTATGTAGTTATATAGATAATTAGATAGCAATCGNTTCTGCTGAACCTATTTTATTTGAACCAAACAAAGTCCATCCTAATTTTGTTTCATGCAAAGTAAACCCATTATCAAAATTTATTACTTGCTGAGCACGAACCAAATCAATATGTGGCAACCCAATGAGAATTTTAGGCTCTGCGTCGACATAATTTTCTACTTGGAAATCTTTCAACACGTCATAACAGCAAGTAAATTCTTCAAAACACAGCGTTTGCAATGGCAGGCATAACTTCTTGGTTGTGCGTACGCCCTTCATGTTAAACCTTTGCGCATCTCTATANAAAATTGTGCAACTAGTATCAATTATCAATGAACTTATTACGTTTACCTGCACTGGCCCTATTTTGCTCATCTCGCAGAACAACGACAACAATGGCTATTCATTTATGTAGTTATATAGATAATTAGATAGCAATCGGTAAAAATTTCGCTTGCAGTAATTTCTACATNTTTGCTCTTTTGTACTTATTGTTGCCACAGCTGATTTGCATGTTTCTGCTTTGCACTCTTCTGCGCCGTTGCCCACTTTGACGGCGTTGAATTGTTCGTCAGTGTTGCCGTTTGAGTTGTGGAGCAATCGGTGGTGAAATTTGCAGCAGAACATGATGCCGCACTCACGACGTTTCGCACAATTTTGCAAATTGTGTCCTGCCCGTAGGCAACAAAAACGTAATCTGTTTGCTTTAACAACACTCCATCGCTGGTTGTGTTCAGCACTTTTGAATTTTGGGCACTGATACAAAAAATATTCCTCACTGCAGAATACACATATTTGTTCACTCGCAGTCACTGTCANCAACAATGGCTATTCATTTATGTAGTTATATAGATAATTAGATAGCAATCGGTAAAAATTTCGCTNCTGATCTGTTGTTACAATTCCCGTTGCCATAGAAACAAACATAGCTACTTGTTGCAACCAGCCACCGAATTCTTTTATACTCGGATACAACTGACACATCGAAAATTTGTGGCGAATCCAATCTTCTTTCCTGTCTAATGGAAGTTTACTCACAAGTTCGTCTAACAAAGTAGGATCATTTAAATGAGGCGTTGCACCTGCGCTTTCTAGAAAAGCGACTAAATTTGATACCATTGTACTAAGGTTGACAATTTCGTATATTTTCGCTTCTGTGATTACGGGGAATGAACGCGCTTTTGCAATTTGGCTTCGAATCAAAAGTTCAGGTCGGCCATAACAAAATTCCAAAGTCGACATGACTGTGGCTACATTGGATGGGTGAATCAGCAGCGACTCGACTCGTTGGCGTGCATTACCTTTCACTGCTTTCTGAAGGCGAAATAAATTTTCCAATTCTGTGTAAAAATACGTTGCTGTCGTTTCTTTATATGCTGTAGAAAACAGTGGCCATTCCTCTGGCATTCCTTTAAATTCAGGCAAATCGATTAACTTACGGGGGCCCATTTGGTTACATGGTTGAATAGGTGTTGGCATATTCCGGCTAGGATGGGGGTAAGAACTATAAATATTGTTTGCATGACTTAAATTCGGCAGCGATGAGTTTGCTTGGTACTCTCTGTTGAAGTAGCTGAATGTAGCTGAGGGACGGGCTCGTTCTGCCGCTGACGTACGACAATCTATATAAGGGCAGGCGGCTTGCTGCGCAATACCAGACGGTGTACCAGCAGAGGTGGCGTTAGTCCTATGCATTTCGGTGACTGTAGTTTCCGAACCAGGTACATGGGCAAATAGGGGGGCGTGTGATATATGTGTCGGCACAGACAGCACTAGCAGAATGACCATCGTCAGAAGTGGGGTGTACGCCGGCAACAGTGNATGCTCCCAAATTCTCTCTCATGTAGAGAATCTTGCAATTTACGAACGAACGCAAATTTGCAAGTTTTTCTGCCAGCTAGTGTCCACGGTTGCATTTCAAACAAAAGAAATTTGTATAGAATTTTTAAAATTCTTTCAGAGGGGCAAAAAACAGGATCTACGTGTATATATCTTGCCA
>NW_016157189.1:67286-86556 GCF_001687245.7 Rhagoletis zephyria
GGGGCGTGTGATATATGTGTCGGCACAGACAGCACTAGCAGAATGACCATCGTCAGAAGTGGGGTGTACGCCGGCAACAGTGGCGTCAATTGGTTTCTGCTGCTTTACACTTTGTTCCAAATTCTTGAAACTTGCTTGTAAATTTCTTACCATTTCCCGAAGCTCGTTCATTTCCGCACCAGGTGCGACTACAGTGACGTCGCCTTCATCATCGCTGTGGGAGTCGATCTCCCCTTTATCTCCCGGTAAATTTGATGATTCCATTGAAGTTCTGCGGCTTCGTAAATTGTAATTTTTCATAAAGCGTAAATGGCGGAACAGCGGTTCTCGGAATAAATATTAAAAAATGTTGTCGCTCCGTGTAAGAAAACAGGCGAATATATCAAAACATCTGACGTTTATTCAAATAGTTTAAATTTGCGAAATCAAAGTTACATAAATCGTTTTAATATCTGTAAAATAGATTAAGTTTAATACCATTTTAAATTACATTATTTCCTCTTGTCTTACTTATTCGTCCTCTTACAACAGCTTTACTATGACAATGAGCAAGTTTTCAGTTTATCGAAAACTCTAGAATGCTTCGTTCAATATTAAAATCAGAGTTGCATTTACAGAATTAAAAAGTGCGTACAAATTTTGACACGTTTTTGAACATACAAAAGTAACTGTCGTTTCATTAGTCTTAATCTGCAACAATCGTCGACAAAAAATCCAACCATGTGCCACAATCATATGTTTTTCCTAATTGCAAATTCTTGCTGGCAAAATTTTTTCCGGCTCGAACTTGTAACTTCTCTCCAAGAAATAGTCTTTTTACTCGTGATTTATTTAAATAAAACATGTGAAATTTAGTTGAAACATTTTAGCCGGTTTTATTTGCCAATTTAGCCGGTTCGTCCAAAAAGTTCTGGCAACACTGATCGTATGCACTGGTATGTATGGATTCGTAGTTTTAAAATTATCTCATTTTGCCGTTTATCTCCTTCCATCTCCTGCTATAAGATTTTGATTTTATTCTTTTACTTATCATAACTTTTGCACTTTAGCCTTTTTTTTATAAAACTGCAGTAGTTGATTTTAATCTCTAGATTGAAAGTTTTAGCATTTACCAATTTTTTTCTCCAATAGCAAGGACGAGCCGAAATATATAACAACTGTTTTCGAAATTTGCGAAAAATCTTCCTAATATGAAGATTTTGGCCTGAACCTATTCTGGTCTAGGATTCAATTTTTCTTTTTTCTCATTCTTTTAAAAAAACCTCAAAAAATATCAAATAGTAGAGACAATGATGTCTTTTCAGATTGTTAGAGAAGTAAATGAGCTTTAGGACTGCATCCACGAAGAAAACTTGTGGACAATCTAGTTGATGGACCAAACGGTTAAAGTTGACAGTATGTTGAGCTTATTCTGCTGATCCTTAAAGTACCCGCACTCCTTCGTTTATAAATGCCCAGATTATTAAACATAAAAACTATCGCAAGCGCCAATTCTTTGATAACTTTCCTCTCAGCATGTTCAAGAAAAATATCGTAAGCGCCATTTTCCCTTTAGACAATAGGGTATGCAAAAAATAAATTGTCCTATTAGAAAGCTAGCATTCAATAATGTTTTTGTCCATTAAAATCCAATTAAATTTTTACACTGTTTAAGGAAGAATTGAAAAAAAACCTCTCCTGTAAAATCACAATCAGGGGTCGATATGAACATAACTATGTATATAAATGCTACAAGAACCCAAATTTTCAACTTCAAACTGTATTTACAGTGAAAGTATGAAAGTTATCAAAAAAAAAAATCGCATTTTTGAATTTAGCATCCCCAATTTTACTAAAAAGCGAATTTTCATTTAAATGCGTCCGTAATTCTATTTGTGCCCACATTTTATATGGATTTACGTTTCTCTGCTGGCTGGGAAGTCATTTTATTTTCATCGCTGTGACAATATCTCTGACTGCTGGGCATTGTGTAATGAACAGTATTGCTAAGTAAAAATAGAATGACAATTTATTTAACACGGTTGTTTTCAGTGGCGAAAAAAAAATTAAGTCAATTTAATTTTCTTTAAGGAGCTAAGGAGCAAATGAATTTTTTAGCTCTTTGCTTCAGCTCTCGCCCCAGCCAAAATCCTTTGCTCCTTGCTCCTTTGCCCCGCTCATCGAGGGCATATATTCAATACCCTCTATCTGAAATTTTCACAAAAATTACTTTGTGATGTTGAAACCCATCTGGGACTCACCTGTTACTGATGCAATTTAATAGTAAACTCTTCTGTCAAGCGTTATACAAGGTCAGCATTAATCATGATTCAATAATAAAAGGTTTGCTCAGAAAACAGGCAAGGCTTTTTGTGTGGGTTCGTGTGTGTGTGCAAAGATTTTGTAATGGAGTTAAGGCAGTGTCAAAACTCGAATGTCACTAATGATCAAACCTTTAATTATTGAATCATGAGCATTAATATCACCGATGACAGTTATGTTTTTGGTGGATTTTTATATCAGAATCTCATTTTTGTGAAAAGTGCAGATAGAGAGTATTGAATATAAGCCCCCGATGTGCATTTTCACCTTATAAAATAATAGTATATCGTAGCGAATGTATAAGTTTTGTAAGTATTTTTGTTAATTTGCGTATAATTTAGCTGGTCGCCAAATGATAAAAACAACGGTGCAGTGAAATAACGCACTACACGAATCAGGGCATGATTCACTTATGACGACAATCGTCTGAACGATATCGTGTCGAGATGGTCTTGCTTCATAAAAAACAAAAATTGTTTGATCGTTGGTGCGATATCGTCAACTCGATTCCAGTTTTGCTTCACGTAACAGTAACAGTAACACGTAACAGCAACACAAATGCATAAATCAGTGTTTTGACAGCATCGTTTTGTCAGTATCGTTGGAACGACTATCGTTTCAAAGTTACGTGATTCATGCCCAGCAAAAATTGGAAATAATACATAGTGAAAAACACACTCGAAATGTATCTATCCGCAAAATCAGTGTACCTAGCAGTTATATGTCTCGTGCAATTATTCGTAAAATACTTGTCTTTTTAATAGAAAACTGTGGAGTTTTTGTAAGTAACCCAAAGTTTGTTTTTATAAGTTTTTGTTATTATTAATTAATAGTTTTTTTTTAATACGACTTGGTTTATGAAACAATCATTTTAAAAGTACCTTTGCGAACATTTTTCAGGTTTTAAAAAAATACACTTGTTTTCAGGTCTTGGTGATGATTTAAAAAAATAGTTTACCTATTTAGTTTGACGCTTCAATATAAACAAAGTTCCTCAGCGGTAGCCTATAATTTTAATGAATTTATTTCAGTGTGTCCCCGTGCAATTACTCGTATGGAGCTTTTAGATGCGTGGTTGAAGTTTGAAAATAAATGGCTGCTACTAATTAATTACTTGCTACTATATTCCGACCTGTTATATATCGCTAAAAAAAGAAAAGTATAAAACACAAAATTAATCTCGACTTTGAAGCTGTAAATATGCTAAAACCGCCTGTTGAGCAATTGTCAGTTGATATCCCATCGGATTTTGATGACGACTAATATTGTTGAGTTTTTCGAGGTTTATTTAGATATGTATACTAAGGTGGTCCAAAAACAGTAAAGTCGGTATTGTAATGCTCTCACCCCCTAGGATTGTTCTATATCGAAAGTATACCCCAATTCTTTTTCCATGTGTTTTTATATGGGGAAAATAAATTTTTTCGTAGAAATGGTATAGAATTCTTGAAAGTCAATATTTTTCGATTGGAAAACTTTGGTTCCGTTCAGGAGACTTTCAATAATACTAACGATTTTTTATTGGTCGCCTCATTGCATTTTTCGGGGTTTTTGTGGGTTTTTGGCGGACCTAAAAAATATAGTTGCAATGAAAAAATGGTTAAAAAACAATTGGTTATTATTATTGGGAATCTCCTGCAGATAAACAGAGTTTTCTGGTAGGTCTGATTTTTAACTATTCTATACAATTTCTACGAAAAGTTGTTTTTCTTCCCATATAAAATACATGGAAAACTTTGGGCGCTTTGAGCGACCTCTAAATATTTTTTGATTTCAAAATAAAAAATAAGGGTATATTTTTTCGGGATAGAACAATCCTAGGGGGTGAGAGCATAAAAATTCCGACTTTACTTTTTCACATGCATTTTTGGACCACCCTAATACACACATGTACACTGAAGAGCAACACTGGAACAATATAACGGAAAGTTAAATTTGTGGCAATGTACTTCTTCAGTTTATTTACTTTATGGTAATTCAAACTTGCAGTTCGCCTTACCGATGTTTAACTAAACGTTTGACAATAAAAATTTTTAGATTCGCATATGGAAACTCAGAAAAAAATCACCAAACGAAAATGAACTGGATTGTTCCAGTTTTGAACCCTCTTAGTAATTGCTGAATTTTATAATTCGAAGAGGAGTTATGGCTCATTTCCTGCATTTTTGTAATCAAGGAGCATGGGATTTTCGCTGTGAGTGCTCTAAGTGCACATACCAAGCAAAAAGAATTTAAAGTTTTTGCAAAATGGTCAGAAAGGCCACGCTATAAAAAAAGAAATCATATCGGCCAAATGTCCGTTTCATGGTTATCTAAACAAGCGATAAAAGGGCGGACCTCAGTCTGCAAGATCAAGAGACCACAAAAAATTGCAATTTGCCAGGGCAGGCATATTGGAGGGTATCTAAATGCTAATAAACTTTGGTTCCAAATCAAAAATTACTGCTTTTTCACCACAAAGCATGCGACTGGACATTATGTAAAACATGGGAACAAGTTATTGCAGCACAAAGATAAAAAGGAGAAAGCCTGCCTTTTAGTCAGAAATGCATTTTTACTAAGAAAAAACATTAGATTGGTATTATTTTGAAGCGGGAGTTGACAAGTTCTTCATAAACGGCCACACTATTCCACCAAAATTTGCTATTAATTAGGGCACGGCCCTTAATTTTTTAACTCTGAGGATAAAATTAAACGCTTTCNAAAAATATAGTTGCAATGAAAAAATGGTTAAAAAACAATTGGTTATTATTATTGGGAATCTCCTGCAGATAAACAGAGTTTTCTGGTAGGTCTGATTTTTAACTATTCTATACAATTTCTACGAAAAGTTGTTTTTCTTCCCATATAAAATACATGGAAAACTTTGGGCGCTTTGAGCGACCTCTAAATATTTTTTGATTTCAAAATAAAAAATAAGGGTATATTTTTTCGGGATAGAACAATCCTAGGGGGTGAGAGCATAAAAATTCCGACTTTACTTTTTCACATGCATTTTTGGACCACCCTAATACACACATGTACACTGAAGAGCAACACTGGAACAATATAACGGAAAGTTAAATTTGTGGCAATGTACTTCTTCAGTTTATTTACTTTATGGTAATTCAAACTTGCAGTTCGCCTTACCGATGTTTAACTAAACGTTTGACAATAAAAATTTTTAGATTCGCATATGGAAACTCAGAAAAAAATCACCAAACGAAAATGAACTGGATTGTTCCAGTTTTGAACCCTCTTAGTAATTGCTGAATTTTATAATTCGAAGAGGAGTTATGGCTCATTTCCTGCATTTTTGTAATCAAGGAGCATGGGATTTTCGCTGTGAGTGCTCTAAGTGCACATACCAAGCAAAAAGAATTTAAAGTTTTTGCAAAATGGTCAGAAAGGCCACGCTATAAAAAAAGAAATCATATCGGCCAAATGTCCGTTTCATGGTTATCTAAACAAGCGATAAAAGGGCGGACCTCAGTCTGCAAGATCAAGAGACCACAAAAAATTGCAATTTGCCAGGGCAGGCATATTGGAGGGTATCTAAATGCTAATAAACTTTGGTTCCAAATCAAAAATTACTGCTTTTTCACCACAAAGCATGCGACTGGACATTATGTAAAACATGGGAACAAGTTATTGCAGCACAAAGATAAAAAGGAGAAAGCCTGCCTTTTAGTCAGAAATGCATTTTTACTAAGAAAAAACATTAGATTGGTATTATTTTGAAGCGGGAGTTGACAAGTTCTTCATAAACGGCCACACTATTCCACCAAAATTTGCTATTAATTAGGGCACGGCCCTTAATTTTTTAACTCTGAGGATAAAATTAAACGCTTTCAGTCGAAATATTGGTTCAAGTGCTGTGCACCTGCATCAGGGATACGCCTAATATTTAATACTATTAGGTTTGGATGTGTACATTTAATGATGTAGGGCCGTGTTATGCCTTAGGCAGTAAGAACTGTGGTAAAATCGATGGTAAAAACAAAAGTGAGAATAAATGAGCATTTTCAAAGAATTTGGCAATTTCTGAGGATATTCTTCGCAGGCTTTTATCAATTTTAATAGGACAATGATCAGAAATATCCTCCGAAACTGGGGCCAAATAGGTATAAATCCCAAGTTTTTATAATCATGGAGTGACCTGCGTAAAGCCCAGAATTGATTCAACAGAAAACTTANGAAAATTGATACACCGCGGCTTAGCGGTAGCTTTCGGAAACGTGAAAAAACATATATTTAATACTTGCGCCGGGTATTTAATGTTCGGCTCCACCCGAACTTAGACTTTCTTGCTTGTTTTTAAATTAAGAACTCAAATTTTTGCTGAAAGGAAAACTGAGTTTCAACGCAATAAATAATACTGAGTATTATGTCCAACTAACTTTACAGTCTTTATGTGGGTATTAAGTAGAAAATGCAAAAATTCGCTTAATTCTTGTAAATATGTTAAACAAGACATCAAAATACATTCATATAGAGAATGTGTTCTTTTGGAAAAAACTATGAAAATGGATACTGCGACATAACTTCAATATTTTGACGGGTGGCAATTCGAAAATATGTGTGGCACCGATATTGCCATATTTCTTTTTTATAATTTAACGGATAGTGTATCTTATGCATTTCTTGTAGCTTTACTTTTGGCCATAATTCCGGTACTGGGAGAGGTATCGAAATGAGGTGTTGTTTTAAATGTGCCCCTTCGTAAGCAGATTATTGTGTCCGAATGTGAGAATAATCGGTAACAGTTCATAAGAGATACGAATTTATTCGTGCTAAATGTGATCTCTGAACCACTGTGTGGCGTTATTGCCTTTTCGAAAAGGAAATTAAGCACGCGGGCTTTATTGCCTTTTGCCGGTGGGCGTTATTTCCCTTTCGATAGGGCAATAACGCCCGCGGGCTGTAATTGCTAAAAAGTGAAATAAAGCCCGCGGGTGTTATTTCATCTTTTTTGTGGCTCTTGTCTGCATTTTACACTACATCCAAAACCCCCTGTTCTATTCAAATACTAAATAAAAGCTAATATGATAACATTGAACAAAATATTTATTTGCCTTTATTATAAGAAGAAATTAAATTTCACTAATTTCAACGCATGAATTCGACTGCATCACTCCACATAAAAAAAAAAATCGGTAATGTTTTTCCATTGGAATTATATTTTAAGACGTCCCCCAAAATATTTCGGAAAAATATTATAAAGTTTTAGCGAGCTGGGCCAATTTGAAAATACCTCCAAAAATGGAGTTTTTTTATGAATAAAAATAGTTTCTTAAAGATGTTTTTTGAAAAAATCCCCTCAAATGACAAAACGGTTTAAGCTTATTAGCGTTATTTCTTCTTATTCTTATTTGGCGCTGTAACCGATTTGGGCCGAGTTCATCCAAGCACTCCAGTCGTTTCTTTTCTGTGCCAACTGGCGCCAATTGGAAATGCCAAGTGAAGCCAAGTGCTTCTCCACCTGGTCTTTCCATCTCAGTGGGGGCCTTCCTCTTCCTCTGCTACCACCAGCGGGGTCCGAATTGAATACTTTCAGAGTTGGAGCGTCGGTGTCCATTCGAACGACATGACCAAGCCAGCGGAGCCGCTGTATTTTAATTCGCTGCACTATGTCCATGCCTTTGTAAAGCTCATACAGCTCATTGTTCCATCGTCTGCGCTACTTGCCGTCGCCAACGCGTAAACGATGGTCTTGAAACCTTCCGTAAGTCGCCTAACTCTCTGGGCGTTATTTCACTGCACCAAAGAAACTGCTTCCTCTTCTCCTTATTTGGCACTTCAACCGTATTTCAGTTTGTACCGAGACCAAAAAACTTCTCGAATTGCCTCTCTCATGTGCGAATCTATGCCAGTTGGTTATCCCAACAGACAGGTCCTTCTGAACTTGATTCTTCCATTGCGTTCATGGGCGCCCTTGCTTTCGTTGTCCACCCACGAGTGCGGAGTTGAGCGATATTTTCTCCGGAGCGTCGTCATCCATGCGTACAACATGTCAAGCCGGCGCAATTGCTGTATTTTTATGCGCTTAACTATGTCCATGTCGTTAATATATAAAAGGGCATGATCACAGATTTGTAGAGCGTGATTTTTGTTCGTCGAGATAGGACTGTTTTTCAATTGCCTACCGAGCCCAAAGTAGCACCTGTTGGCAAGAGTTATTCTTCGCTTGATCGCCAGGCTGACGCTGTTGGTGGCGTTTCTTTTGGATCCTAGGTAAACAAAGTCCTTTACTACTTCAAAGTTATAGCTGCCAACAGAGACGTGTGTCCCGAAACGCGTGGACTTTTTATATGTTGCCAAGAGGTACTTTGTCTTTGGCTTCAGTTTTTCACACAGTATCGCCGAAAAGGACCTTGTATGCAATATTAAGAAGGCTTATTCCGCGATAATTGGCGCAGACGACGGGATCTTCCTGCTTGTGGATTGGGCAAAGTACACATAGATTCCAGTCTGTGGGCATGTATTCATCAGACCAAATTCTGCTTTAAAGCTGGTACGTGCGCCCCACCAACTCTTCGCCACCGGCTTTGAACAGCTCAGAGCAATTTTGCTTTTTACCGGTTTTACAGGTTTTATACAGAAAAGTTGAGGAACAAAACGACGCACATAGGGGTATTTGACCGATTTAGGCAGCCAAAATTATTTTTATGAAAATTTTAACTCAAAATGCTTAGAAACGACGTATTACGATATTTAAAACTGTAAATGTTTAAAATCAAGTAAATAGAGGGGGAGGATGTCCAAGGATTCCACCAAAAAAACGAAAAAAAGGTGCTTAAAGTTCGACATCGATAGACTCCATGTTATCGAGGTCCCGTTGTAGAAAAATTGAAACCTACGTGTTCGTATCGGCGAGGAGAAGCTTTATATCTAAGTTAGAACATTAAAAGGGTTGCCACCTGCTTAAAAATTAAATGCAATTAAGTTAAATGAATTACTACAATGTGCGTAACATTCGAAATGGGTTTGAAAAGGCTTTATTTCCAAGAAACGTGTAGGAGGGTTACCATCTGTTTAAAAATCAATTTATAAGGATATAGTTTGAAACTATCTTAAACAGGGCTGCCACCTTTTAAATTTAAAATTAAATACAATGTATATAATAGTTTAAGTTAATTATAACAATATGAATATCATATATGGGCAAATCTAAAAAACAGGTAACCTTTGTGTTATTTAGCTTTATTTTCACTGTTGTAAACTATATGAAGCTGGCTGCTTTTGGATATAATTCATTGACGTATACTTGAAGCCTCAAAAAAAATTTGGACCAATTTGCTGCATAACTTTTGAATTATAGGTGTTTAAATTAAAAAAATAATGAAAACAAGTGAATTTGTTATGTAATTTTTAAAAGGGGAACAATTAATTATGTCAAATTAGTTTCGATAAACATCGAAAGAGCTTTTAAGATTGATAACTGCTCGTTAGATTTCGAGTTTGATTGACTCTCTTGGTACGCGATTTAATATTTATGTGCCCGATTCGGTGATGAAGTAATTTGTTTAAGTACGTCAGATGCATCTCTCATTCCTGCTGACCGTAATTTTATTGTAGTAGCTACAGTCAACTCTCCTGTATCACTACAGTTCCGTAAATTTTCGGTTTTACGTTTCTTCGTTCTATCACTGGACTCAACCAAAGGTTTGGTAGGACGTTCTGGAAGACTGATCGTTTTTGGTATAGAAAAGGATCCTTTAATCCATTCCTGATTATTTTTTATAAAAGTATCGGCTATTCTATGGGCTTCAGTCCACTTTTTTTTTAAATTGGCTTTTAAATTTCACAAAACTATTTTTTACCACATTTATTTCATTCTTGGAATAATTTTCCGACTTCAGTTCTTGTTTTTGGGCCACATCTATCTTTGCATTCATTGAAGAAATATTGCAGCATTCGGAAACTCGTAAAATTTCTCCGCGAACTATGAACTATGCACACGCGATAGCAAATAAATATCTGATATTTGAGTGTTTAAGCCGTTTGTATTTTATATACTGAAAATAATGAATGTCAAAACTGTTTTATGCAATGCCTAATGTTTTTGATGTAATCCATTCACCAATATTCGAGCCTACTCTGTATTCAAAAAGTTCTTAGGATCTTATTGCCTTAAAAACTGAGTATTCAAAAACTTCTTACGATTTTATTGCCTTAAAAACATATTTTTACTAGAACTTACAGTCAAGCAGAGATTTTTTTCTAAATGTACTGACAACTATGTATTTTCTCCTCTGTAACTCTCCAAACTTTTCAATTCAACCCATCCTTAGCTTAGCAAAGAGGCATTAAAAAATAACGGAATCTAGTCAATAATTATATTCTCTTCGCCCTACAGGCAGTTATAAAAGAAAAAAGTACGTTTTTAAAATTCGACTTTTGGCCGCCTAAATCGGCCAAATACCCCCCTGTGCGACGATCAGAAAAATGAGAAATCACCCTGTAAAGTTCTAAAGTTACATACATATGCATTTTAAACTGTTTTTTAATTCTTTAAATTAAGTTAATTGAATTCATGACTTCTCTTTCAAGTTTACTAATGATGCCGATGACAACAGATGTGATTTTTGATCACATGCTGTTGGAAGATTTTCAAATTAAGATATACATACATATTATGTATTTATATACATATGTGTAAAAAATAATTTAACTACTTTCATGTAATCCACTAGAAAGAATTTCTTCAATCAAGAATAGAAAATGTTATGAGAGGAGCGTGGTATTGAAGTTTGTGCGTAATTAATCCTTAACTTTTAATGTTAAATGTAACTGCCCAGTTACCCAGCCTAGTTAACTTATTGTTATCATTATTTTTTCTTGTTACAGGTCATATGAGCTCCGGCTCAGAGAAGTCCTTCAATGCACCGCCACAACGACATGGCGGCAAGAAGAGCGGCAAATCGGTGGTTTAAGTGTATTGGGAACGAGTGGTTGCGTGGGTGCACTATTAAATAATAAACCTACATACATACTAACAGAGGTGGCACTAATTTACGAATGTAGTTCAAATACTTAAGTAAGGGAGACTAATACAATAAATAAAACTAACGCATAGTTTATTTAAAATTGTTATACATACATATACATCCCTAACAGCTAAAACGAGAATGAACAACATTAGAATATGAACAATTAACGCCAACAGCAATAGCAATATCAATGTCAGTGTATACAATATTCCAGTGTTTTGCATACATTACTCGCACGTAAGCGACGTAAGCACATAAGCGACGTTTTATTAACGAGATTCTATATTCTGCCAAATGTTATCTAATTCCCAGCATTTCGCTGTTGCACTTATTTTAATTTCGAAATCAGTAACGAATGTAAAATTTAAATCCACTAAATTATTACAAACCTATGTTGTTTTTTATATCGGTTTTTGTCAATAAAACAATAAAGTTTTTGTATAAATCTTTGCAAAAACTGGAGTAAATGTTCAAAGAGGTGTGCAATGTGCAACTGTATGGCGTCAGCAAGCAGTTGTGGTGGTGTTATGCAAGCTGTAATCCCAGTTTGCTCACCATTGGACTTCCGAATGACGCTTAAGTATATATAAATGTATTTTCTTTGTATGTAATTAGGTCTATGTTGTAATATATGTTTATGAGAATTCAATTTTAGAAGGAGTCATGTATAAACAACATCATAATAGGAGGAACTGAATATCAAATTTAATATTAACGAAAATAAATAACTAAATTCGTACAACTATATACTTAGGTTTTTTTTAATATGGGCCTTTCCTGCGTTATGTATCATAAAGACAATAGTACTAGGTTTCGGATCTCAAAAATTTTTTTTTTGTCATAAATAGCCATTATTGTCATTCCCACGACAGCCCGTTCTACGTACCGGAATGACTCGGGTTTAACCCGACCAAGGGCTGTTGTTTCGGAGATATAACCCCGTCTTCTTCTTCTTCTTATTTGGCGCTGTAACCGCCTAAGCGATTTTGGCCGAGTCCAAAACAGCACGCCAGTCATTTCTCTTCTGTGCTAACTGACGCCAATTGAAAATGCCAAGTGAAGCCAAGTCCTTCTCCACCTGGTCTTTCCAACGCAGAGGAGGCCTTCCTCTTCCTCTGTTCCCAGCATCGCGGCCCGCGTTGAATATTTTCAGAGCAGGAGCGTTTCTGTCCATCCGAACGACATGGCCAAGCCAGCGGAGCCGCTGAATTTTAATTCGCTGCACTATGTCTATATCGTTGTAAAGCTCATACAGCTCATCGTTAAATCGTCTGCGATATTCGCCATCACCAACGCGTAAAGGTCCGTAAATCTTTCGCAGAATCTTTCTCTCGAAAACTCCAAGAGCCGCCTCATCAGATGCTTTCATTGTCCATGCTTCCGCGCCATACACCAGCACAGGCATGATGAGTGACTTATAGAGTGTGATCTTTGTACGACGAGAGAGGACTTTACTTCTCAATTGCCTACTCAGCCCAAAGTAGCACTTGTTGGCAAGAGTGATTCTCCGTTGGATTTCAAGGCTGACATTATTATTGGTGTTAATGCTGGTTCCCAAATAAACGAAGTCGTCTACTTTTTCAAACTTGTAACTGTCAACAGTGACGTGGGTGCCAAGACGCGTATGCTCTGACTGTTTGTGTGCTGACAGGAGATACTTCGTTTTGTCCTCGTTCACCACCAGACCCATTCGCTTTGCTTCTCTATCCAATCCCGAGAAGGCAGAACAGACGTAGCCCTTGTTTTTACCGATAATATCGATGTCGTCGGCATACGCCAGCAATTGTACGCTCTTATAAAGTATTGTGCCTGAGCGGTTCAGTTCTGCGGCTCTTATTATCTTCTCCAACATAAGATTAAAGAAATCACACGAAAGGGGGTCCCCTTGTCTGAAACCTCGTTTGGTATCAAACGGCTCGGAGAGGTCCTTCCCTATTCTGACGGAGCTGGTGGTATTGCTCAACGTCATTTTACACAGCCGTATTAGTTTCGCGGGGATACCAAATTCAGACATCGCGGCATAAAGGCAACTTCTCTTCGTGCTGTCGAAAGCGGCTTTGAAATCGACAAATAGATGGTGTGTGTCGATCCTATTCTCGCGGGTCTTTTCCAAGATTTGGCGTATTGTGAATACCTGATCTATGGTGGATTTTCCAGGCCTAAAGCCACACTGATAAGGTCCAATCAGCTCGTTGACGGTGGGCTTCAGTCTTTCGCACAATACGCTCGATAAGACCTTGTAACCTATGCTTAGAAGGCTAATTCCGCGGTAGTTGGCGCGTATGGCGGGGTCGCCTTTCTTGTGGATTGGGCAGAGCACACTTAAATTCCAGTCGTCGGGCATGCGTTCATCTGACCATATTCTGCATACGAGCTGATGCATGCACCTCATCAGCTCCTCGCCGCCGTACTTGAATAGCTCGGCTGGCAGGCCGTCAGCTCCAGCAGCTTTGTTGTTTTTCAGCCGCGTAATCGCTATTCGTACCTCGTCATAGTCAGGCGGTGGGACAGCTACTCCATCATCATCGACTGGGGACTCGGGTTCGTCTTCCTCACTACTTTCAGCGCTGCTACCATTCAGTAGGTTATAAAAGTGTTCCCTCCACAATTTAAGTATATTCTGGACATCGGTCACTAGGTCGCCATTGTTGTTCTTACAGGAGTTCGCCCCGGTCTTGAAACCTTCCGTAAGTCGCCTAACCCTCTGGTAGAATTTTCGGGCGTTCTTCCTGTCGGCCAGCATCTCAAGCTCTTCGCACTCACGTATTTCGGCCTCTCTCTTCTTATTGCGGCAAATACGTCTCGCTTCCTTCTTCAGTTCCCTATAACGGTCCCACATGGCTCGCGTTGCGCCCGATCGCAGCGTGGCCCTGTAGGCGGCATCTTTTTTCTCTGCGGCTTCTTGACATTCCTCATCGTACCAGTTGTTCTTTCGGGCTCGCTGAAATCCAACTACTTCTTCGGCGGCGGTACTTAATGATCGGGAAATGTGGTTCCACTGCTCGCGTACGTCGGATTGTTGAAGAGTGCTCTCAGAGAGCAGGTGTGTGAGTCGAGTGGCGAATAAATTGGCCGTCTGTTGTGATTGCAGCTTTTCGACGTTAAGCTTTCCTTGCATTGTTGGGCGCACATTTTTTGCTGCACAGAGGCGGGTGCGTATCTTGGCTACAACAAGATAGTGGTCCGAGTCGATGTTTGGCCCTCGGAGTGTACGTACGTCCAAAACGCTTGAAGCATGCCTTCCGTCTATCACAACATGATCGATTTGGTTTCTCGTTTTTCGATCTGGAGACAGCCATGTAGCTTGGTGGATGTTCTTATGCTGGAACCTAGTACTACATATTACCATATTTCGGGCCCCGGCGAAGTCGATCAGCCTCAGTCCGTTATCGGACGTTTCGTCGTGGAGGCTGAATTTTCCGACAGTGGCGCCAAAGATCCCTTCCTTGCCCAACTTGGCATTAAAATCGCCAAGCACGATTTTGACATCGTGTCGGGGGCAGCGCTCATATGTACGTTCCAAGCGCTCATAGAAGAGATCCTTGGACGCCTCATCCTTCTCTTCCGTCGGGGCATGGGCGCAGATGAGCGAGATGTTGAAGAATCTAGCTTTGATGCGGATTGTGGCTAGACGTTCGTCCACCGGGGTGAACGCCAGTACTCGGCGACGGAGTCTCTCTCCTACCACGAATCCAACACCGAATTTGCGCTCCTTTACGTGGCAACTGTAGTAGACGTCGCAAGGCTTCACGCTTACTTTACCTTGCCCCGTCCATCGCATTTCTTGGATGGCGGTGATGTCAGCCTTTGTCTTCCCGAGGACATCAACCAGCCGGGCAGAGGCACCTTCCCCATTAAGGGTCCGGATATTCCAGGTGCATACCCTTAAATCATAGTCCTTTATACGTTTGCCGTGGTCGTCATCAGAAAAAGGGGGTCTCATCCGAGGCTTGTTGGAATTTTTCATTGGGCGGGGTTTTAACGTGGCGGGACCCAAACCCAGCGCACGCGAAGTTTTACGCCTTCTCACTTTAGCTCGCTCCCAAACGGGTGTTTGGTTGCTACCCAGAGGATACGTGGATATAAATATCCCGTCTAGGTCGGTGAAATATCTCAAACGTTGTTGGGGGCTACATCTGCTTCGTACTCTTCTGCTCAGGGCTGGCATCTGGTCAAACCGTAGGCGAGTAACTTTAGGTTGGGTGACTAGTTTATGTATGTATGTGGTTTGGCAATATTATATGGATCTTAACGCGAATTACAGTAGTTTTGGAAAATTGGTAGTTGGTACCTATTCGGTAAACATTTTAACTAAAACGTCATTATTTCAGCTTACTGTTGGTATTCTGGTGAATGATATTTCTAAAAAGCCGCTTTGGATGGAAAGATGAGCAAATTTACAAACATATGTACAAGGCGAATATATTTATTCGCCTAACATATGTGTGTATGTATATATGTATGTATGTATTTTTTGTAAAATTTTGTATTTTATTAAATAATATAAATAAATACGTCGTACTTGTATGATTTACGCATTTCATTAGGTGGAGAAAAACCATCGAGCACCGAGTACCAAGCTCGATGTTAAAAGCCTGATTATGACAACTTAACTTAACTTAACTGAACATAGAACTTAGAAAATCAAAATGAAACAGATTCGACGTGGCATTAAGTTACGTTAAGTTTCGGCTGTTCAATTATAAGCAACATCCATTTAAGAGAATGTTTAAGTGAGAGCCTGTAAGTTACGTTAAGTTGCCATAATCAGACCATAAGATCTATAACGTAAGCTCGCAGAAGTATTCTTCAATGGAAACACGAAAATGATCATGCCTATTACTAAGGCGAATTAATATAGGGTGACAGCAGGAGTACAACAAAAATTTACATGTACATATCGTGTACAGTTGCAAAACCGCCTAAATCGCCATTGTGATAAAAATGAGATTTGGTAATCCTGAACTCTAGGCATCGAGATCTATCCATAAGAATCGTAAAATCGTTATTGAAACAACGGATTTGTAAAATAATAGCTAGAGAAAATACAGCCTATCCAGGCAATGCCTTCAAAGTAAAACCGTTATTTCGCTCCAGTAAAATTTTAGTGCCGTAAGATGGGCTGTTTTGCAAAAACATCGACGATATGTATTTTGTTTTTGCTTTGGCGGCATAAACTGTCGAAATCTGTAAGTGTGTGGAAATGCAAACAAAATTTTTCACAAGAAGCCGTGAGGCGAAACACATACACAAAATCAGCTGATCTAGTAACACCGCCTTGCCTATTACGGTATTTGTCGGACCGTTATAGGCAATAGGCATGGTACAATAATTACAGGTATTGTCTTCCCAGAGAGCGCATATTCCGATCTGCCTTATTTAAAAAATATCATTGGTGCCCCTCACTAAAACGTTTAATAATAATAATAGATTGGCGCTTACACATATGTTAGTGTTTGGCCGAGCTTCTCCTCCGATTTGTGGCGTGCGCCTTGATGTTGTCACACAAAGCGGAGGGACCTACAGTTTTACGCCGACTCCGAACGGCGATTGTATTTTTATGAGAAGCTGTTGCTCATGGCAGAGATACACTCGGAGGTTTGCCATTGCCTGCCGAGGGACGGCCGCTGTTAAGAAAAAACCTTTTTTCTATATTTTTTGCGATGTTGCTTTGACCAGGGCTTGAACCAGGGCGTTGCGGGATGGAAGCGCGCAATGCTTACCACTACACCACAGCGGCCGACTAAAACGTTTACTGCTAGGGAAAAGGGATATTTCCGTACCCCATATACCATATAAGTACACGTATTTTTTTAAACAAACCATCTTGGAGAAAACTTATTTAATTTGTTAAAACCGGTAAAAAAACATTTGCTTGTAAATAAATTCAAAATTTGTATGGCTCANGACAAACATAAGTAAACTAGTGTTTCTAGAAGTTGTACCTGTTCAGTGAAGAGAAGGTTTATCCTTAACAGCGGTCGCCCCTCGACAGGCAACGGCAAACCTCCGAGTGTATTTCTGTCAAGAAAAACAGCGTAAAACTGTANTTTCATTACAAACGTTTTTCCTTTTGTTTTGAAAAATAAAAATTAAATTGAGCGAAAACAAAAAGCAAAGCCAAATAAAAGTAAAAGAATCAACATTGAACTGCGTCGAAATGAAAATAAGGGAGCACAAATTTCGATGTGAAGCAAAACTCTCTGGTAATTATTGTACCATGGGTAATAGGAATGTATCTGACGGATGCCATTCGCGTGGATCGAATCCTTCACCCTCGCTTGTTTTGACAGTGGGGATTGGATTGGACCGTGCGGGTCTTAATGCATGCATCACCTTATTTGTGAATATCGCTGAATGCGTTATGTACTTACATATATATATATATGTATGCACTCTTCTTTTTTTGTCTACACCTTTTCCAACAGTATTTCAGAAAAACACAAATGTATTTCAGAAAGGGCCAAACGAATTTCAGAAAAGCTCAGATGTATTTCAGAAAAACTCAAATGTATTTCAGAAAAGGACAAATTTATTTCAGAGAAGCTCATATGTATTTCAGAAAAGACCAAATGTATTTCAGAAAAAGCCAAATGAAATTCAGAAAAACCACTGTATTTCAGAAAAGCTCAAATGATTTTCTGAAAAACTTAAAAGTATTTCAGAAAAGGGCAACTGTATTTCAGAAAAACACAAATGAATTTCAGAAAAGCACAAATGTATTTCATAAAAATATTTTTAGAATATTATTAACTACGAAAAGTTTTGCAATGGCAAACCTCCGAGTGTATTTCTCATAAATTCCATTTTCCGTTCTGAGACGGCGGAAAATTGTACATCCCTTCATTTGTGTAATAACATCAAGACGCACGCCACAAATTTGGGAAGCTCGGTCAAATACTTAGCAAAAGTGTAAGCTCCATAAAATATTATTATACATCTATTTACAAATTAAACCTCTACTCTTCCATCATTTCCCCCTTCGACCAATTGAAACCAGATATGAACACGAATAATGCAGAGCTTGTAACGGCGCGGTTTCATTACATACATATGTGCGTATGTTGATGTATGTATGTATGTTTATTACATGCCAACAGCTAATGAATGCAAAAGCATCTGCGAAGAAAATAAATGAGTGCGCAATAGTACGAGCACAATCTGCGGTAGATATAGGTTCTTTCGCTTGCTGTATTACTTGATCCATGTATTGCAGTCGCCTTCCTACCATTCCCGGTCCATCCGTGGATGGAACGCCCATATTAGTTTTAGCATAATTCCATACATTCCAATGGGGCTCAGCATTGAGTATGGCCCCAGCCGCAAAAGGGTGCGTTATCCATTACTGCCCACCACTTGCTCAAGTCTCGCATGGTTGGTGTGTTATCGCAGACCAACACTAAATCGCAAAGTACGTTCCCCACGCTAGTCCATTTTTCTAAAAGTCCCCAAACCCATTAGGCAGTGCTCATTTGACCTTTTCTGCAAATGAAGCAGAAATACGCTCGAAAGTTGCCATTGCAAAATTTTGCTAGTTAAAAATATTCTAAAAATATTTTCTGAAATCCATTTGCCCTTTTCTGAAATTCCTTTGTGTTTTTTTGAAATACATTTGCCTTTTCTGAAATATCTACAATTGCGTTTTTCTGCGTTCTTCATTTGGCTTTTTATACCCGAGCGCACTTGTGGACAAGGGTATTATAACTTTGTTCACATAATGGTTGTTTGTAACAGGCAAAATGAATCGAGATAGATATAGACAAATGTATACATAAATGATCAGGATGAAAAGAGAAATCGATTAAGCGGTGACTGTCTGTCCGTCCGTCCGTCTGTCCGTCCGTCTGTGCACACGATAACTCGAGTAAAAATTAAGATATCTTAACGAAACTTGGTACGTGTACTTCTTTCGGGCGTAGGACGGATGGTATTGAAAATGGGCAAAATCGGACAATAACCACGCCTACCTCCCATATAACGGTAATTTTCAGAAATAC
>NW_016157189.1:88948-90828 GCF_001687245.7 Rhagoletis zephyria
CTTTGTGTGACAACATCAAGGCGCACGCCACAAATCGGAGGAGAAGCTCGGCCAAACACTAACATATGTGTAAGCGCCAATCTATTACACAAGGGAACAAAAAAAGGGGAACAATTTTGTTGCATCAAATGTTAAAGCTGTTTTGGATAGAGTTTTTATGCTGATTACGAATCCGTAAGTATAAAGTCTCCATCAGCTCTAGATTTGGAAAAAAACGAGGTCAAAATATCTAAAAATCGCGCTTTTTGCATTATTTTAGAAGCCATAAAACCATAGAAACCTATAAAAAAATGCAAAATAAAATAACGAAATAGGCTGGAAAAAGCAAAATAAAATAGCGAANAATTTCAGAAAAGCTCAGATGTATTTCAGAAAAACTCAAATGTATTTCAGAAAAGGACAAATTTATTTCAGAGAAGCTCATATGTATTTCAGAAAAGACCAAATGTATTTCAGAAAAAGCCAAATGAAATTCAGAAAAACCACTGTATTTCAGAAAAGCTCAAATGATTTTCTGAAAAACTTAAAAGTATTTCAGAAAAGGGCAACTGTATTTCAGAAAAACACAAATGAATTTCAGAAAAGCACAAATGTATTTCATAAAAATATTTTTAGAATATTATTAACTACGAAAAGTTTTGCAATGGCAAACCTCCGAGTGTATTTCTCATAAATTCCATTTTCCGTTCTGAGACGGCGGAAAATTGTACATCCCTTCATTTGTGTAATAACATCAAGACGCACGCCACAAATTTGGGAAGCTCGGTCAAATACTTAGCAAAAGTGTAAGCTCCATAAAATATTATTATACATCTATTTACAAATTAAACCTCTACTCTTCCATCATTTCCCCCTTCGACCAATTGAAACCAGATATGAACACGAATAATGCAGAGCTTGTAACGGCGCGGTTTCATTACATACATATGTGCGTATGTTGATGTATGTATGTATGTTTATTACATGCCAACAGCTAATGAATGCAAAAGCATCTGCGAAGAAAATAAATGAGTGCGCAATAGTACGAGCACAATCTGCGGTAGATATAGGTTCTTTCGCTTGCTGTATTACTTGATCCATGTATTGCAGTCGCCTTCCTACCATTCCCGGTCCATCCGTGGATGGAACGCCCATATTAGTTTTAGCATAATTCCATACATTCCAATGGGGCTCAGCATTGAGTATGGCCCCAGCCGCAAAAGGGTGCGTTATCCATTACTGCCCACCACTTGCTCAAGTCTCGCATGGTTGGTGTGTTATCGCAGACCAACACTAAATCGCAAAGTACGTTCCCCACGCTAGTCCATTTTTCTAAAAGTCCCCAAACCCATTAGGCAGTGCTCATTTGACCTTTTCTGCAAATGAAGCAGAAATACGCTCGAAAGTTGCCATTGCAAAATTTTGCTAGTTAAAAATATTCTAAAAATATTTTCTGAAATCCATTTGCCCTTTTCTGAAATTCCTTTGTGTTTTTTTGAAATACATTTGCCTTTTCTGAAATATCTACAATTGCGTTTTTCTGCGTTCTTCATTTGGCTTTTTATACCCGAGCGCACTTGTGGACAAGGGTATTATAACTTTGTTCACATAATGGTTGTTTGTAACAGGCAAAATGAATCGAGATAGATATAGACAAATGTATACATAAATGATCAGGATGAAAAGAGAAATCGATTAAGCGGTGACTGTCTGTCCGTCCGTCCGTCTGTCCGTCCGTCTGTGCACACGATAACTCGAGTAAAAATTAAGATATCTTAACGAAACTTGGTACGTGTACTTCTTTCGGGCGTAGGACGGATGGTATTGAAAATGGGCAAAATCGGACAATAACCACGCCTACCTCCCATATAACGGTAATTTTCAGAAATACAAAAACTGCG
>NW_016157189.1:92161-93996 GCF_001687245.7 Rhagoletis zephyria
ACCATGGACTTGGTCACGCCGATTTGGTCAGTTTTCAAGATCGTGGTGAATGAAGTCAAACATGTATTGTCAAAGATTAGGAATCGTTTGATAAGTTAATAGTAGTTGCAAGCATAAATATAAGTATTTGCATACATTAACATAATACAATTAGGGCCCATTTTAAGTCCATTTTTCGTGGTTTCTAAATTTGCCGTTATATGAAAGTAGGGGACGTGCAACAAGTGTTTACATAAATATTTTAGTTAATTCCATTATGTGAAAAAGTAACTGTAGGTAGGTAAATGCAATAGTCTTTAACATATCCTGGAAAATCCTTTTGAGGACTCTCGAATTGGACGATATTGCTTTGCATTCAGCTTGAACGAAAAAAGTTACTCCCTGGCATACTTTTCTGTAATCCGGTTCTTTCATTTAAAGGTTATTTATAAAATTGAAGAGATTTTTTTTTTAGAAAAAAACTGGAGATCCACTTAAGTTTTTCGATATAACATTGGTAAATGTTACTCGATCGGCACGTAATAATTACCAAATTGAAGGCGAGACTTGCTATTACTGATTTATGATAATAATATGATGAAAATCATTCAGATTATAAACAAATTATTTAAAAAAAAAATGTTTAACAAAATTTTTTGTCATTTTCCTATATTTGCAATTTTTATATTGTATGGACAAACATAAGTAAACTAGTGTTTCTAGAAGTTGTACCTGTTCAGTGAAGAGAAGGTTTATCCTTAACAGCGGTCGCCCCTCGACAGGCAACGGCAAACCTCCGAGTGTATTTCTGTCAAGAAAAACAGCGTAAAACTGTAAGTCCCTTCCCTTTGTGTGACAACATCAAGGCGCACGCCACAAATCGGAGGAGAAGCTCGGCCAAACACTAACATATGTGTAAGCGCCAATCTATTACACAAGGGAACAAAAAAAGGGGAACAATTTTGTTGCATCAAATGTTAAAGCTGTTTTGGATAGAGTTTTTATGCTGATTACGAATCCGTAAGTATAAAGTCTCCATCAGCTCTAGATTTGGAAAAAAACGAGGTCAAAATATCTAAAAATCGCGCTTTTTGCATTATTTTAGAAGCCATAAAACCATAGAAACCTATAAAAAAATGCAAAATAAAATAACGAAATAGGCTGGAAAAAGCAAAATAAAATAGCGAAAAAGGCAGGAAAAGGCACTAGGTATTGCAAAAAAATCAAAATAAGGCACTAAAAAAAGACCGAAAATACAAAGAACAATAAAAAAATATATTTATTTTAGAAATGTTTATATTACAAGTAAAAAGAGAAAAACTATGAACTAGTTTCATTATATGAAAAATTTGTACTTTGAATCTTTGACTATATTATCCTTTCGAGTTTCAAACTCATAAAACTTTAATCTGTATAGGGCACCCTGAAATTGTGCATATGGAAACTGTGCATACGAAATAATGCATATGAAAAAAACCGAAATAATGCATACGAAAAAAACCGAAATAATGCATATATGCACAGTTTCGGTTGAAAACCGAAAAAATGCATATGAAAAACCCGAAATAATGCATACATGCACACTTTCGTTTGAAAACCGAAATAACGCATATGAGAAAAACGAAGTAATGCATACATGCACAGTTTCGGTTCAAAACCGAAATAATGCATATGACAAAAACCGAAGTAATGCATACATGCACAGTTTCGACTCAAAACCGAAGTAATGCATATGACAAAAACCGAAATAGTGCATACATGAAAACGAACTTCTTTCTGAGTAGGCGGCCTTCGGCCGCGCTTAGGGATTATAACCCTTACTAAGTAGAATTCTCCTTTCTGTGTTGCCGGAAAAG
>NW_016157189.1:97034-138361 GCF_001687245.7 Rhagoletis zephyria
AGCTTTAACATTTGATGCAACAAAATCACTGTTCTCTTGTGTTATTATTATTTTTAAAAGAACCTAAACAATTTGTTCTAACAAATCGTTTTTTAAAATGTACCTACGAGATGGAATTTTCGTATAGTACATATTGGAAAAATTAATGGAAAATTTGCTAAGTCACAAAATTATCTACAAATTTTGTAAAAAAGCAGACCTTGTTATTATTTTTTTTATAATAAAGGGTAAATGAAAAACGCGAAACATTGCATTCAAAGTTTTGCAAAATACTTAAAGAAAATTACTTAGCAACGTTTTTTGTGTTTCCTGTACAATTGAAAAAAATGGACTTAGCAACTTTGCACTCTAAGCTAGCGATATGAGCTTCTCTGAAATACATTTGTTCTTTTCTGAAATACGTTTGAGCTTTTCTGAAATACATTTACTTTTTTCTGAAATAAATTTGAGGTTTTCTGAAATACATTTGAGTTTTTCGGAAATTTTGTTGGAAAAGGTGTAGTTCAAGATAGCTGATGCCACTCAGTTAAGTACTTCTACTATCGCCAGGAAGTTTCTTTACCACACTGATCATCTATTTAAAGCTTTTAACTTTGGATTTTATAGAAAAAATCTGGCACTGAAAGAATTATTTTTCTACGAATTCGCCTTGATAGATAAATATATGTATGTGTATTTAAAGATAAGATAAAATGAAGGAGATGAGGAATATTCGAAATTTGCTGCAAACAATATTACGTTTTGACTCCTAAATCCACATTTCCGCATGGATCTGAAAGCTCTCTTGTTGAACTCCATTTCCAGTAAGCATCCATTGCTATTTAGTCGGCGCATGCACGTAGGAAAATGCTGGTCCGTTCGTGTTTGTATTTTGATTAAAACTATGGAAATATCGTCTCCTCTCTTTTAACTCTAGTTACTCCGTCACCTTTGAAGTCAACGGTAAAATTTTAACCATAGTCCGTATCAGGCAAGTCTACGCCAAGGCTCCATTCCAAAAGCGAGTGCAGCGACGTCAACGGCTTCTGCGGAAATTGAGGAGCTCTTCCTCAATCAGCGGAATTGCACGCATCAACTCAAAGCCTTCGCTGCCTCGCGTCATTATACCCGAACTCGCCGATTGTGCCACTCAGACGTCCAAACCGCAAATGCGTAGTCGTGCCACAGAGACCGAAGTAAATGTGCTTTCAGTTCACCGTCAACAGCAAACTATACGTCGTGTATTGCGCAAACAGGGCACACAAACCGATCCGAATACTTCATGTCATTGTGTACAGACCGAACGCAGAATTGCAACACGCGGCACGCAAACGAACGAAAGTAGCACCGAAACAACATCATCGCAAACCGAGAACTACTGCTACAACAATCAGGTGCAAACCGAAACTTATGAGGAGGAGGATCAATGCATGGAGCGTGAAAAGGAAGCGGTAGTGTTTATGCTGAACGAAATTGGCGAAATGATCATCAATCAGAATCATTTGCTGCAAAACAACTCGACAATGCTGAGTCAAATATCGGAAATGACGATGTTGAGTAAAGTAGCGGCTCGACAAAAGTCGGTATCGCCGATACGAGACATAGGTTAATACTTTAAAACGTTCAATCTTTGAATCTACTTAAAGAAACTGCAAAAAGCTGGAGAAACAATACAAAATGCATCGGAACATTCGAAAACATGGTCGTATACGCAGAATGCTCATGCCAGAGAAACCATCACCCCCGGCTCCTGTGGATAAGCGGTTTGTGCTGCTCTACCGTTGAACATAAGTTTACGGGATATACTTTTTTACATTTTACAGGAGTCAAGGGGCACAAGCCACTTATCCAATAGGCTTATCCAGCAAAACGACGCAGACACGTAAAGAACAGCGCCAACGTAGACGATTCAAGATTTTTTGCTTTTAAGTATAACTAATATTTTAAATTATTAATTTCTTGCTGTGATTTTGGTAAAATTTGAAAATAGGTAAAATATATTCCAGATTACATACAGAAGAAAACTTAATATTTACAAATGAGCCTGGATGTAAGTAATAACAAATATGCATGCAGAAATACGTTTATTGTTTTTAAACAGATGTATTAAAAAAACTCTCACTATTGTTAAGGGGCACATGTCTTTAATCCTTGTCTAATGCTGCTTAATCCTTACTGAAGTAGTAAAAATTAGACAAGGATTAGTAAGAGTTTTATTTTTTTCAGTTTTTTCGCTATTGCAGAAGACCATCGATATGTATATGTACATATAAATGGAATGAGTCTGCTTCAATTCGCCAGTTGCGCTAGAACATTTCCCGAACCGAAACGACTGGTATTCTCCGTCAAAAATTGGCGTTTGGGCAGGATCTGGCGCTTTATACCAACAACTCTCACTAAGGGAAGATTCGAGTTTTGCTAAGCCGAAATACATATCGCAATTTCACCTGAGGGTAGGAATGACAACTCTATAAGGCTAATTATAATGAGATACCTAATAAGGACAGTCTTTTTTAATATATAATACTTGTAATCATATAATTAAGTTACACCATATAGCAATAAAATTATTTATAAAAAAAGTGGTTTTATTATTGAAAATGTACAAAAAACATATGTATATAATCAAAAGTACGGATTTCATGTTCAAAGTTTGTTTACATTTTTGATGTTTAAAAATATTGAAAGACTTTTAGTTAATTTTAATATTATATTTGACCGTATGATTCGTGCTCATATAATTTAGTCACCGCCAAAGGAATGCATATTAAAACCAAGTTATCGTCTTTTCAATAAATGTCATTCAGTACTTCGTTGGGAATCCTTCTTGACGTATCACTTAATCGCATCTCCTGTTCTAGAAGCGGACTAAAGACTCTCATTGCGGCGGAGTGATTTTACTCCACTCGTCCCTAATAATCTCCCATAAAGAAGCCTCGTTTGTTGGTTTTCGCGCTGCAACTGCTCTCTTTATAATATTCGATAGCTTTTCTATAGGGTTTAAGTCTGTGCTTTGCGCCGGCCATTCATTAGCATTAATCCAGTCCTTAACGACCCGAGAGCAGTGCTTGGGGTCGTTATCTTGCTGATATATCCAAGCAAGTGGCAAGTCATCAGCGTAATCCTCAACTAGATGTTCTTCTAAAATTTCATTATTCATCATTTCCCCAAACCATTACTGATGAGCCATCATGTTTTACTGTTTTTTTTTTGTGTACTTGGGGTTTAATTCTTGCAATGGCGGACGTCTTACATAAGGTCTTCCATCATTACCGAACACATTAATAAATAAGTAAATAAATACCTCCGCTCCTAAAAGCGTGCGCACCTCACTTTCTCAGAAGGAAGTCCCACAGCAATCACTTTGGGAAATTTGGAATGTCAGAAGTTTAAAAAGAGGTGCTTCAGTTGATAGAGGAAAAAATTTGCAACCAGTTGGCTTTTGATTCACTATAAGCACGTTCACCACGAAAACTAAAATTTCAAATTGTTTTGTTGTAATTTTCACGGTAGGTATTCTGTAAAAGCAAAATATATTGCAAAATGTTAATATCGTTTAAACCATGATAAAAATATAGTAAGGTAGAACCGCTGAGAGTCACTTCTAAAATTCTTGACGTTTCCAAACAATTTAATTTTTAAATTTACTCACAAACTCACACACACATTTTCATTTTCAATCTCAAGCAACAACAATTTCGAACAATTTCATTTTTTTATTTTCACATTTATATGATTTTAAAATGTTGGCAAACTTCAAAAAAAAATCATGGCCGACAAATTGAGAGAACGGTTATACCTTGCTATGTTTTTATCATGGTTTAAACCACTAAAAACTAAAATATTTCACATACTTTTCAATTTTCGCTCATAAGTACGCTCCAAAACCTTCACAGCAACCACAAAAATGTACATAGTTGCCTGCATGATAAAAGCATAGTAAGTAAAACCGTTCTCTCAATGCGTCGGCCATGATTTTTTTTTTGAAGTTTGCCAACATTTTAAAATCGTATAAAATTGAGAGTAAAAAAAAGGAATTGTTCAAAGTTGTTGTTGTTTGAGATTGAAAATGAGAATGTGTGTGTGAGTTTGTGTTGTAAATTTTAAAATTAAATTGCTCACGTCAACTTGTTTGAAAAATTCCTCTCAGCGGTTCTACCTTCCTATTTATGTATCATGGTTGCCCAAGAATGATAGAATACAAGATTGCGCCGATTGCAGCAGAATTCGTGGGAGTAATTTTAGCGTGACGTCATCGTAGAGTTGACAACTGAGAGCGGCGAGAATGAGGGCGACTAGTGATGTGCTGAATTGTCCCCAATACTCGGTACCCAATACTTAAAAAAGATTTCGGTACCCTATACTTCCTTTTCGGTATCCGATACCGATTATTTACATTAAATCCTCGCCGTTATATGCATTTCAGGTTTAGAAAAAACTTTCATTACTAATTTATATGATATCGGCTAAAACACTTGAACTTATCGCCACAGAAAAATATTATTTTATCAGTTTTAACCTTAGTCGATCCAAGGTTCAAGAAAAATACTTTGACGGATGAAGAAGCCTTTCAGGGGAGAGATTCTGTAGCCAGTTAGCGACAAGTTTCGGATCGATATCGCACTTGTTGACTTACAAATATTTGATATCAAACGTCGACAAAACCGATACCGATTCGAAAATTGTCGTTAACTGGTTACAGAATCTGTCCCAGGCCTACAAAAATGATATCGTCCGATTCAGCTGGGACAAAAATGCTTCAAACAAGTAAGGGTTTCTCTGTATTATGGCATCGAACCGACATATATACATCTTTCATTTGAATCAGTAAAAATGCTCTATTGGCTCTTACATTCGGGTTTTGTTAGGCGTTTTTTCCATATTTTTGGCCTATGTACGCTTTTATTCGAAACCTAAATGTTTCGGTACCGAGTATCGAGAGTATTGCGTACTTAAAAGTATTGACTCAGCACATCACTACTGCTGTCTTCTTTACTATGACGTCACCAAAACAGCTGATTCTGTCAAAATCACAGAGCCGAGTAGCGGTATCGTCATCGGCGCCACCTCTGTATTCTCTACACCGTGATGGTTGCCTGTATACACACTTTCTAGAAACTGCATTTTCCTTTAATATCGTTTCGCCAACTGGTAACGCAACTGAAGTTCGGTTGCTATCGATAATCGACCCATAAATTTAGTCTCATCGCTCCAAAGAATTATTTTCCAATAATCTAATACAGTGATTCCCAAAGTGGTCCAGGTGGACCTCCAAGGGTCCACGGAAGACTCGACGGGGGTCTACGTTGGCGTTAAAAAAATATGGGGGTCCACGAGTTGTAAGTGGGGGGATAGTTAGAACCAAAATGGTTGCTTAATGGCCTATTTATTTATCTTAAATTTTTTTGAGTGGTGTAAAGTAAGGTGAATAGAACTTTTTAACATTCCAGGAGGACAAATTCACCACATTGGAAACACAAAAGATTTGTTATATTTATTTTAACACAAATAACGAATAAATAACGATTCAAAGTTTCTCTTAACAAAAGTCAAACAAGTTAATAGTGCACTGCGTTGCATAATTATAAGACCGCCACATATTAACAAGTTTTGATATGTATTTTTAATCAACTTAACAAAGAAGGTTATCAATTCGTCGGAATATTTTTTTTAAATTAATTTTCCACCGGAAAGTCTCACAGGTGGCCCCATACTAATTTGATTTGGATCCGATCATTGGATCATGAAAAAATTAACGGTAGTCCTAAATTTTTATATAAGAATTGAAGTCGGTTTTGTATTTGCTTAAAAATTACTTTTTAAATTATTTAATTGTAGTTGTTTTACTTTCAAAAGAAATTGCTTTCGTTCTTCGTCTTTCGCGAAAGTTCGATTATAGTTTTTATCAACGCTATACCTCGTTCAGCAATATATTAAAATATATATTTAATCGTCTCTAAGACAGCCAACTTCGGGGTAATTTTTTAGAGAATTTAATTCTCTCATATTCTTGTATGCCTAGAAACAAATTTATCCCTTTTTTATAACTTATCTTAACGGTTCAAAAGTTATAACATTTTTAATGAAAACAAATTTTTTTACATAGAAAATTTCAAGTGTCGTCCGACAACTTTAAAATTGAAATAAAAATGTTTCCAAATGGGAGAATTTCCTTCTCAGTAAATAGGTAATTTTAAGGCCATAAATTCGTCAGGTTAGTTATGTATGTTGTTGTATGTTGTATATATATACAAGAATTACTCGTTTACAGTAATAAGGATAAGTAACAAATTTCCCGGAAAACACCCAAAAAAAAAGGTCTGGATCCGCCGCTGGGCCTGTTTTATTTTTGGTTATGTACTTGGACGTGAAATAATAATTTTTCTAAAATTTTGTAAGCAATTTTAAGCTCCAATGCAACGAACATACAAATGCTTTTATCAAGATGAAAAATCCCCACACACAAATATTGCCACTGATAAAACTTAGAGCCAATTTACACGATGACTTTTCACTCTGGGTGGAAAGTCATGCGTGTCGAGCTTGTAGGCAAGAAGTGTAGCGAAGTTAGCGGGGTAGGCAAGCACGCACGGTGAGCGAAATCGAGGGGGTTTTTTTTGACGTTTCGCTTTTATTTAGTTCATTTTGTCGTATTTTTGCTTTGAGTTCGCGATTCGCCCCGCTTTAAAAATGAGGACGAAAGAGTTGACCACAGAAAATTTGACTCTTAAATGTCAAAAATACGCAGGAAACGCAGCAAGGAAAGAGTCTTCGTGTAAATGCACGAGGATTTTCGAAGACTTTTTTAAAAGGGAGCGTGCCAAAAACGCAGGGTGAAAAGTCGTCGTATAAATTGGCTCTTATACGTACAGTATTGGCCAATACAATAGCACCCCCATTTCAAAGTCATATTGTTTGCCACTCATGTTTATTTATATTGTTTTATAAATTTTCAATTAAAATACAGTACATTCTTTCACAAAACTCACATAAACTCAAGTTTAAAACTTTTTAAAAGACCGCAAAAGAGTGCAACAAATTTTCACCCAAATTTCAAACTTTTTTCTCAGAAGCGGTAGAATTTTTTTGAATACACAGTTTTATAGCCCATTCAATTTTAGTCTAATAATGTGCAAGTTTCAAGTGGCTAAAAATTACCGTTGGTTTTTTAGAATTTTTTTCGCCGAGGATGTTGCGGGTTTGTGCCATATAAAAATAAATTGTGTTTAGTCGTTATATGGAAGCAAATGAGACAAAAAAAAATCAAAAAAATCGACGGTAATCTTTAGCGACTTGAAACTTGCACATTATTGGACTAAAATTGAATGCGCTATAAAACTGTGTATTCAAAAAAATTCTACCGCTTCTGAGAAAAAAGTTTGAAATTTGGGTGAAAATTTGTTGCACTTTTTTGCGGTCTTTTAAAAAGTTTTAAACTTGAGTTTATGTGAGTTTTGTGAGAGAATGTACTGTATTTTAACATTCTAGAGCTTCTGAGAAAAAAGTTTGAAATTTAAGGGAAAGTTTGCTGCGCTTTTTTGCGGTCTTTTAAAAAGTTTAAAACATGGGTTTATGTGGGTTTTGTTAGAGAATGCACCGTATTTTAATTGAAATTCTTAAATACAAATAACTAAACATAAGTGGCAAACAATATCGCTTTGAAAGGGGAGTGCTATAGATATGTCCAATACTGTATATGGCAAACAAAATGATATATATTAGGCAATAATTATCGCCTTTGAAGACGCATCGTTAGCTAGTCTTTCAGTATTGTAAAGGGTAATACGGCTTTCCCCCGGCTTAAATACTTTGTTCGCTCCTCCTATTACGATTGCGAAGTACCCTCTTCCCACGGACACTTTCTTAATTCGATTTGACAGTTCTCTATCTCTGTGTTTTGTTTTTTTCTTTGCTACAAAGTTTATGCACAATGTAAGTTATTGCCAAAAATTTGTAAGTTTCCGTATTAAATTGGTGATGTACACATGTACATATAACCTTTACTTTTTGTACTCAGAAAAAGTGCCAGTTTCGATTTGTGAAATGGTTTCGATAAATTTCGGATAAAAATTGAGACGGCATCGATTCGTTCGTAATTCTCATTCTAATTGGATTTGAATTACCATCAAATGAGGTAATTCGCTCTCAAAATTTTGTATGGCGAATAACGTAATTCGAAGGGTAATTGGAGTGCGAATTATGAATGAGAGAGCGATCAACGTAATTTGGGTACCGGAGGAAAGCCATATTAAATATTATTGATTAAGGGAATTCACAAGGCGAACTTAGCACAGTGCGATCGTGGGATCGTCGGTTCGAATCCTACTGAAAGAAGTCTGATGAGGAAATGTGGTGATTTCCGAAATAGCCATCACTTCTACCATTTTTTCAAATTATTATTGCTTTTCCACAATAAGTTTTTCATTAAAAACGGCCTCAAGCTCAATAAAAATTGTTGAATACATTTGGATTTATATAAAACGCAAATGAGGTTGAAGGAAACATGTTTTTTCCTAATTTTGTATGGCTTATGGGAAGTTTGCGCGACTACAAAATGTTTGCTTTGAAAATATTTTAGCCAGACAAGAGCAGCTGTTTCATTTAAATTCAAAACAAATGGTAAACAAATACCACTGTCATTCACAATAGTACATCTATCGGGCGTGTGGAAACCATAATACGAAAACTCATTTTATACGATACGCTTGCAACCGTTTATCGTCTATCGTATGAAAACTAATAATAGGGGGGTACGTCTGGCGATCCGGTCATTCAAACAATTTTTCTGCAGTCGTCGACGTACGGTTTGTGTCGATATTTGTATACCATAATTGCATTCTAATTGGGTCCTTATTTCCCTGGAGGTTAAAAAGGGGTCTGCCTTACTCAATCTGACCAATTTTCTATCGTCTAAAGCGATTGTCTTCCTAGGCTTATTGTGCGGTAGATTATCGAAAATTCCATTTCTTTGGTAGTGCTGAATAGCAATGACAACCTTTACTCTGGAAAAGCCCAATACATGTTTTACTTTCGCTCATTTTTGGAAGCACTCTTATATGATCTTCCTCTCGGAAGGATTAGAGCTCCTGTTCTAACCCATTGTGGAAATTTTTAATCAATTGCTGAGGATAGAACAAAAAATTCGAAAACAAATTAGTGGAGGTTTGATATTTTAGCAAATTTACGGCAATTAAGTAAGATGACTTAATTATTTTACACTCAACAATTTTTATTGAGCTTGAGGCCGTTTTTAATGAAAAACTATTGTGGAAAAGCAACAATAATTTGAAAAAATGGTAGAAGTGATAGCTATTTCGGAAATTACCACATTTCCTCATCAGACTTCTTCAGCGGGTTTCGAACCGACGACCCCAGCTGACTCAGCCAGTTACCTACGCACCGCTTTACAATAAAAGGAGATACAAATTAGAACTTGTCCTCTCTGTATTTTGTGGCATACTACGCAGTTACTTTATGAAAAAAATATAAACCGTTATGTCAAGAATTGATATGTTATTTCGATTATTGCAATTTTACTACTGGATAACTTAATTATATGAGCACAAGTGTATATCGGGCATAAATGGATTATTCCTTACAACCACATATTTCTTAATGACATTTTTGTAATTGTCTAAAGGTCTCACTGAAATAAAAAGGTTCTATTTATGAGAAGTTGTTTTGTAAGTAAAATTGCCTCCAAAGTTTCTATGCTAAGCCTATTTCTAATTGCAGTTTTTATACCCGAGCGAACTTGTGCACAAGGGTGTTATAACTTTGTTCACATAACGGTTGTTTGTAACAGGCAAAACGAATCGATATAGAGGCCCCTATTATGAGTTACATTCGATCTTCGACTGTGGTCGAAAGTGCTGATTGAACGAATTTTCATTTGGTATTATGCCGTTCATTCGATGAAGAATAGCGCTATTGTGAATTTCGCTCGTTTAGGTTGTTCACAATAGTATAATTTTCACCGCTGAGAAGCTTTGTTTGCAAATCGAGCAAACTAAATAGTATGCACATGTACGTAAGTAATTTGTGCAAATTAAAATGAAATAAAAATAAAGGGAGTTTATAAAAACGTGGTAAAAAAAATTTTAATTAGTACAACGGAGTTCTGGTTGAACGATTTGTCAGAGGATGAGAGCTTAGAAAACTGGCCAGGACCAGAAAACGTTTAAGAGAGTTTAAGTGCAGTCTTTCGAATATATTTTGAAATACAATATATTTAAGAAATTTTGTGATCCAAATCTATTTAAAATATATTAAAACTATAAACAGCTCCATGATTTTGTTTTCAGAGATCGTGCCAACAACGTATTGGGATTTTCTTTCATAAGTAAAACCAGACTTAGGAGCTTGTGTTTACTATTCACGACGTTAGAACTGCTGAAAATTAATAAAAATTGTTTAGAATTATTGTCTAGCCGCCAAAAAGTAAGAAAACAAATTCAAAATCCTACATTTTTCACAATTTTCTAACACTTCGCTACACAAACGAAAGCAAAATTCTGTTCGACAGAAAATTCGATACTCAACGAAAATTTCGACACGCTTGCATAGTTCATAATAGTTGCGTTCCAGGTGCTCACGATATTCACGATATTCAAGATTTGCAGGTTTTTTTTTGCAGGAAAGCGTTCCAGGTGCCAAAAAACCTGTAAGTCAAACCACTTTTGTGAGAGTAACTTGCTCTCTCTCTCAGTCAGAAGTTGCAGGTTTTAGTCCGAAGTTTTTCTTCCTGCAAGTTCATGAAAAGTGTCAAACGATAGGCAGGGTGGCATTTGTAAACAAAAACAGAACATTAAGCGCCACGGAGACAATCAAATAAATACGTCAAGCATTGCATATGTACGAGATTGGCCCGCAAACGTTCAAATAAACTCGTCAATTAAACAAACAATTAATTTTTCTTGTCCGCGCACTTGCTCACCACGACGATCAGAAGGCAAGTGCGCTTGTTTTTTGTCAAGCATAACGCGAGACGGTTGATAAAGATATTTAATCGTCTCTATGGCACTTTACATCACAAACAAAAATCGAAGTAGTTACAGGAAAAGTGGTTTTTCGCGTTCCAGGTGACCTTTATTGTTTCGCTCTCGCTCCTCTCTTTCAAGAGAGTAATTTTGTTATTTGACAGTTTTACAGGTTTTTACACGAAGTTATCTGGAACGCAACTAATTTGAATTTCACTTTCGATCTTCGATATTCGATAGCCAGCGAAGATCGAAAATCGAATGCAACTCATAATAAGGGCCAGATATAGACAAATGTATATATAAATGATCAGAATGAAAAAAGAAATCGATTAAGCGGTGACTGTCTGTCCGTCCGTCCGTCCGTAAGTCTCTGTACACGATAACTCTAGTAAAAATTGAGATATCTTAACGAAACTTAGTACGTGTACTTCTTTCGGGCGAAGGACAGAAGGTATTGAAAATGGGCAAAATCGGGCAATAATCACGCCTACCTCCCATATAACGGTAGTTTTCAGAAATACGAAAACTGCAATATTTTAATAATTAAATATTGAAGATTATTCCCTCAAAATTGATATTTACAACGATTTTTAGACGAAAAATAAGAATATTATAAATTCTTGGAAAATGGGCGTAGCCACGCCCACTTATGATTCTAGACTTATGAACTAAGATTTTTTAACTTGTTTTAAATACATTTTTGAAAAAGTATCTATATGTAGATAGATAAATAGATACATAGATAGATAGAGGTGAAAAAAACTATATTTAGTATATTTAGTACTTGCGCCGGGTATTTAATGTTCGGCTCCGTCTGAACTTAGACTTTTTAACTTGTTTTAAATACATTTTTGAAAAAGTGTATATATGTAGATAGATAGATAGATAGATAGATAGATAGATAGATAAATATTTAAAAAATCTTAACTCTTCATATGTGAAAATTTTTTGTTCAGAGATAATACTTTTAACGATTACAAATTTGTGAAAAGTTTAATAGAAAACTAGTTGTCTTAATATTGCTATAATTGTATATTTCACTTTTTATTTTGATTTTCAGTTCACAATAACAATGGCTAAGAACTTTTTAAAACTATTTAATAGAACAGCTAATTCTCTACTAAAAGGAGTCCAGATCATAACTATGCGACACCAAGTGACAAGTTTTGACTATTTATTTTATTAGTATTCAATCTTAATTATTTTTTCATAAAAATGTTGTTTGTTCTTGAACAAAAACCGTGTATTCTCAAATTTCAAACTTTGTGCAATATTTGAAAAAAAACCAACAAACTTTCGCAAAAATTTTGATGTTTTACAAAGTGCAAGTTTGAAATACCTAGGGCTTTTCGTTAATTTTGGCAATTTTATTGTTGAAGGCGTTGCTCATATTCTCCATATACATATTCATATTTGCGCTCCGAGTAAAGCTCAGTCAACCTTTTTTATACTTTTAATACTTTTAATAGTCCAGTTTCTTTGTATCTTTTAATCGACTGTTCGAAACAAAACCTTCTTGTGGAGGTAAAAATGTGGTAACAAATAGTGAATACAATGTCTTTTGGGAATGTTTTTAAGATCTTACACGTATTGGCACTTTTGCCCGTTTCAATAGCTACACCTGAACCAAGTTTTTCATGCCTGAAAAGGATGAAAACCTACTTGAGAAATACCTCAGGTCAAGAAATGCTCAACGGTCTAGCATCTATGAATATTCACAAAGATAAATAAAAAAATTAATAATAATAAATTTTGCAGCTTACGATGTTCTAGAAGAATTTAAAAAAAAAAACCAAGAAACATGTAAAAAATCTTCGTTTCATTGATTTATAAGTAAAAATAAAAATTTAATGTATTTAAAATTGTCAACATCCCTGCCAGCAATTGGAAAAGAATTTTATCGCCTATCGCCCGGATGTCACTTCTTCGTCACTATTGGAAGTTATCAAAGCGATAGTAACTCATTTCACAAAAAATAAAAAACATTTCTGTCGCTTTTCTATCTTCTTAAGAGGTGCTCGGACGATTTTTAGTCTTTGAAGTTTTAAAAATTAACAGTTGCGATCCTGTACGAGTCCGGACTAGTCAGAAATAGTCAGAATCAGTCAGATTTTACTGGAAATCGATCCCGTACTCGGTTCTCTGACTATTGATAGGACAAAAAAGAGAGTAAATACGGTTCTCTGTCTGTCAGAAGTTATCAGTTATACCGCCCTATTCCCACAACACTGACAAAATTCATCATATGACTATTGTCACAATTACTGCTTCTAAAACACAATATAAACATTGTTTCGCCGTTGTCACTTACTCAGTAGGTCATAACAATAAAACTGACAATTGTCATACGACAGCTTAAAATAAATTTGCGGCATAGTAGTTAGCGCAGTAGTAAAAGCAATAGTCAGCCGCTGAGTTTTGTCAGTGGTGTGGGAATAGGGCGGTTAGTCCGAGAATTTTGTGCTGGTAAATTCTGGTAAATAGGTTTGGCAACCAAATTGTAAACAAAAGAAAAGTGCACTCTGCTAATTCATGTTGAAAAGTATTTAATTACTTGTTTAAGTGGATTCTAATCAATTTGAAAGTATTTTTGGTTATTTAAATGTATGAGCTGAGTGTGTCTACATACAAAATAAGCAAAAAGTTACAACCAAAATTTGGAGGTTATTTTGGAGTTGACAGAAGTTACCATGTTTTACTAGAAAGCGATCCCGTACTTTTCAATGTTACTCTCTCGCTCTGAGTAAATTGTTATTTGTTAACGGTTTTACTAGTTTTAGTCCGAGGAATACGGGATTGCACCCAGCGTTGCCAGGTTGACGTTTTTAACGTCATCTGGACGTTTTTTGTATCCTGTTGACGTTTGGACGTTTTTTGTGTAAAAAATGACGTTTTTTAACTTCCCAGTAATTTTTCTTTGTTACTAAATCTTGTAAGTAGAACTGATTTTGAATTATTTTCTTAATAAATCTTTACAATCTTTGTGTTTTGCTGCAGCTGCTTCAAAAGATATTTATTTTTTGGACACATATGACCTAAATATGATGCAAACCAAACCTACGCGCATTTTTTGGGTTCTTGGACTAAGGATCCCGTGTTCAAAGGCTGGTTGTGTAAACACTTGAAGTTATGAGGCTTGTTGTTATGTTTGCAATAGCACATTAAAAGCCAAATCAGAAAGAGCCGATCTATGGCAACACGCACGCTCACAAGAGCATCAAAAAAGGCGGAAGTATTGCTATGCTCCTTCTTAGCAAAGCGTAATTTATCATTTTCGACAACCGAGCCCCTAACCAAATGTCTACAAGAAAAAAAAAATATTAAAAATCAACGCGATTAGCCCCTTCAAACTTGCACATTATTGCCCTTAAATTTTGATGGGCTATTAAACTGCGTACTCAAAAAAATTCTAAAAAATCTGAATAAAAAGTTGAAAATCTAGCTGAAAAGTTGCAGATTTTTTATAATATTTGCACAAAGTTTGAAATGTGGATTTATATTTTGTTTGTCATATAATGAGCTTGGCTTTATAAAAGTTTAATAAGACAAATTTTTGTACATTTATTTAAAAAAAGACGTTTTTGGGTAGGAAATGACGTTTTTCAGACCAAGAGGGACGTTTTCTCATGCCGAAGACCTGGCAACACTGATTGCACCTAACAAGGCAAATCTTGAAAGTTCAATCAAGTAAACTTATATTTTTCTTTTAAAAATTTTCCTATTTTTCAACAAATAATAAAATTACGTATAGCTTTTAAACAGATGCGTGTTCGATTTATTATGTTAATGCCTTTTTACCATACATTTTTGGAACTGCTTTTTAAAATATGTATTTAGTTGGAATTTCATAAAATATAAGTGCGTTTGAGCTAGCAATCTAAGCTGAAAGCAGAATGAAAATGGCGTAAGTAACTCCGCGGGGTGTGGTTGCAAGCTCAGAGGTACCCCGAATTTCCTATTAAGTTTTATCAAAAATTTAACCAACAGAGAGTCTTCTTTAACACTTCAGTCTTGTCGCACAAGTTACTGTCATTCCTATCGAAATAGTTCCTAATTGCTGTATCGCTTTCGTATCATAAAGACGTGACGTCTTGGTGGAACAGTTCTTCCCGAGAGCGGATAAGAATTCGAAAAAATAGCGATATCATCGGCGATGATTTTCACAGAAATGTCGTGTCGAATTAGTAACTTCCTTAATAGAAAATGGTGGCAGGGATGCTTTACAAATAAAGCGAAAAATTTAATGTATGTATTTGAAAATTTCGTGTTTTAACACTTTATTGCGCATACTTTTTTCTCAAGAATGTTTTTTCGAAACCCATATTATTGAACTACTATTCTTCGATTTAACGGGGGGTTTTAACACCTAAGCCCCCGTTCACTGAACTTATATTTATATTCAGCGACCCTAAAAACTCTTATGTAGTTGTTATATAAAGTTTACAAGAGCATAAATTCCTGATAATAATTACTTTTGAATTTTGAGATTTGATATACCGTCACTAAAATGTAAATATCTAAGCCAATTGGTTAGACATGGTTATCGAACTTAACCTCTGCATTTCCGAAGGTGTAAAGACTAATATACAAGTAGTTTTATTAATAACGGACTTCAGCCGCCTTTACTTTTTCTGCTCTTTAATTAATAAATTTTTTTTTTTTTAACTAATCAATACGACGAATTTGCAGTATAAATTTACTTGTACCAATGCGGACATAAACTGCGTTTTGACATCTGAATCTATAGCTAAATAAGTGCAATTTTTGGTTTATAAAGTTAATTTGCAATTATAAGACTATTTGTGAGTGCGAATAGCAATATTTTAAGTTAAATTTCAGTTTTTAAATAGAGTTCTCAAATAGACGGCGTAGACTTACCTTTTTTTTTGTTTCCATATGTTTATTGCTTTAATAAATGCAATTCCAGTTTGAATGTATTGTCAGAAATGTATTCCAAAAGAATCCTTATAGCATGTTTTTATACAAAATTTAAGTATTTCTTTACTACACTACAGCAAAATGCTAAGAGACCTATTTTCGCAATTTGACAAGTTCCAAAATGATTTTAGAACCATGGTTTCTTCGCCAAATTTGCTTAGAATCCTTTTGTGCTATACGCGCATAGTCGAAAAAATCTGCCATACAAATTGATACGCCCTAATATACATATATTCATCTACTAAAACTCTCGGTTGTTTGAAAACTGCGTTTTTTGGTATCTTTACAGTCATTAGACCATTTCGAAAATGGGAAAATTGTTTTCAAGGTAAATGAAAGTTTGTAAAAGTAAAACGCTGTTTTTGATCCCGTGATGCTATTATTTCATTCATATTGAATACAACTCCTTCCGAAGTATGTAGGCCTGCTAAACGTGCGGCTATACTAAAAATGCAGCTAAGCGAATATGCAGCTAAACGGGATGTGCTGTAGTACACTAAAGAGTAATGAGCGTTTACAAGAGGGTGTAGCTGCTCCCACAGAGAGCATACATACGTTCTGAGAACACACCCTTTTAGCCCAAACACAATGAAAACGGCGAGCTACGGACCACAGCTGTCAAATTATTTTAACACGTACTCTTATGTAGATAATTATTTTTGGCGACGACCGGGCTATGCGATGACTGTGATTGTGGCCAGTTTAGATCTATTTCTATTTTTCCAGCGACAGATAAGGTTCTTCCTTTTCTTTTATGTCAAACCCATAAAAATTCATGATTTCGCTGCCGCGTTGAAAAAAATCATGTCGTCATCGACAAATCGTTTATTTAAATACAGAAGCAATAAGTCACATGTCATATAATCTTAATTTAAAAACTGGAGCGTCTGTTATTCTTCTATACTTACGGTCTGTGGGAGTTAATGGGACTTCTGACAGAAAAACATCTTCTTAGCTGCATCGAGTAATAATTCTTGCTTCAACTATATTGCTCAGACATTTCTTTACAACCAATCTTGCTCCATTACTAATGCTAGGTGGATCAAGCTAACGATGACCAATATGAAGCCAGGCTGTTTGAAAACTGAAAATGTTACTTTACCGAACAGAGAATAATATTAATTGCTTTTTGTACTAAATATTTCCCTGGCATTCAACGTCAGAATTTTCAGAATGAAACCTTAGTATATTGGAGTCGTCTGTCTAAACCCAAACAAAGACAGATTAGTCAGTTTAATAACTTGTTTAAATTTGTATTATGCGTACTTACTTTAACTTTTACCATTATTCCAATATAAATAGATTTATAAAATATGTACTCGTAGTTTTAATTCCTCAATTGTATTGGTTTATTCACTGGTATTTTTATAAATTTCTTTTTAACAGACTAATAAAGGTAATTATCATAAAATCATTGCAGAAAAATGCTTTTAACAAACAATTTATTATTATTTGACAACGTTTTTTAATTAACTTAACAACTAAAAATAGGTTTTTGATTGAGTGTTTGAGCGAGTTACTAGATACACCAAAAATGTTAGCGTAATATTCTACATTTTCATATGCACATACACTTGTGGCCACGCAAACCTTTTCACCGCTTTTTTTAAATTTCGTAGATTTTGTAAATTAATATATTTTTTTTCTAAATATTGGCATTTCCAACCTGGCGTTACGTGACAAAATGTAAAAAAAGAAGGTTTTCTAGATTTGCATAGCAATTAAATGGACCCTTATTCAGTAAAAAAATTACACCTGTCAGTAGTAGTGATTTAAAGATATTAGTAAACTTACGCGCCGGCGTGACGTTACAAAAACCAGAAGTGGAATTTGAATTTGATTACAAAATTGCAAAATTCAGCGAATTGGGAAAGACTATTTTTGTATAAGAGCTTTTATAGTAATATTGGAAGTGTTTAAGGTTAATTTTCTAAATTTTGAAATGTAGAAGTCTTTTCTGCCTTATGTTTAATCACCGTTACCTGGCGTTACGTTTGTAAAATTTCCATTGAAAAAGTTTTGTTAATATTGTTCTTGAAAGAATTTTGAACGGGAAGAAAACATGCATTTTATGTCGAACGTACTTTTTATTTTGATATCAGCGCCACCAGTGGTTCCATTTTTTGCAAATCTACGTCTTACTACGTTTTAACTAAATAGGCCAAATGTGAAACAAATCATAGCATATATACGGTGTTTAAAAATATCTCGACCCTGGCGCCACCTACGAGACCATTTTTTGGAAAAATGTTTCTGCTTACATAACCAGTATATATTATAAAAGGCAGCCAAATCAGCCTATATATAAGTTAGATATAGGACTTTTAATTTCTTTTACGCGGTTGACTTTTCACTGGAATCGCCCATATACATGGTACAGTAGAGGAAAAAAACTTATAATAGCAATTTTCTTCAAGTATTTCACAAAACTTTTAACACAACATTTTGTCAGTTTAAAAAAGCAAAGCAAAACTCCTTATGAATCGGAGGGTTTCACTCTTTGTTAAACGATTTCTTCTTTTGGAGTTAACAAATTTAGATTTCATTGAATATAAACGAAAATAATTAAAATAAGTACCTTTATCCCTTTTGAAATAAAGTATTTTAATTTCTCTGGCCTCCAGCATCAAAATATGAGTTTTCATAAAAAGTGGACTTAACAAATTTGTCAAAATTTTAAAATATTTATAAAATTTTCATCAAAATTTCAAACTATTTAATACGAAATACTACCTAATTTAAAAAAAGTGGTTTGGGTGGCCACAAGTGTGCATATGCATAACATGTAAATATGTATTTACATGCTATATCTATTTGTATAAAACAAAGCAAATTACAATAAACATATACAAATGTGCTTTAAAAACTAAATAGATACAAATACGTACATAGTATGTGTGTAAGTATGTATTATCGTACCCGTAAAGACCCAGCAAAAACTTTGCTTACTTTGGCTTTCTTTTTTATCGAATGAAATAGGGCAACAAGGCGGCTATTCGCTTACATGTGAGTATTTGTAAGCAATTGTATATTTATTAGATTACCTCCAACGACGTGCCCATCTTAAAATCATGTGCTCTGTAATTTAAAAGGTAAGCGGTGAATCTCGAAAAAAACATTCACCTTATAGATTACCGAACGCATGATTTTAGCATGAACCTGTCATTGGAGGTAATCTAATAAAGGTACAACTGCTTACTTATTGCTTACATGTAAACGCTAAGGTAAGCGAATGTCCTTATTGCAGTTAACTGTAATGCTTTATTTCATTTGATACAAAAGGAAGCACTTCTATCTATCTATCTATCTATCTAAGCACTTATCAAAGTAAGCAAAGTTTTTGCTGTGGAATAAATACATACATACCGTTACCTTCCCAGTTAGCCAAATGCGGAGCGCTCCGAATATGGAGTGAAAAGGGACTCCCACAGTAACACCTAGAAGCAGCGTTTTCGGAGCGCTCCAAATATGGAGTGAAAAGGGACTCCTACGGCAACACCTAGAAGGAATGCTTGCGGAGCGCTCCTAATATGGAGAGAATAGGGAGTCAAAGTGTTTTTTTTATTATCTTGTTTTTCTTTTCTTTGTATCTAGTATGTAAGATGAAAATTCAATCAGTTCAAATTCAATCAAGAAGGGGGTCACTGCATTTGGGGGTAAGCAATAACGCATAAAAATTACTTTTAGCTAACTTTAGAACTTTTCAGGTGTATTTATTGGAAAATTATCTGGTTATGGCAAAGGATTGAATACAGCGAGTGGTGGAACCAAAAACATGTTTTTTATTTATTTCATAACTTTTCCTTTTTACTGCATAATATTGTCGCTACCATGTCAAACTATCCAATGTGCCAAAACGCTTTTTCATTTACGATGCGTTTAGAATGATACGTAAGTTGGCAAATCGTCGAATTTCTAGTCTTCTTAGATACAGAGGATACTGGCTTTAACAAAGTTTCGAATCCCACACTTTCTCCTAATGACAACAACATTTCTTACAACAGTTTCTTTGCTCTTCTGAAAAGTACCGATTTTCACATTGGGCCGTATTAATAAAAATAAGCAATTGCTTTTTCTTAAAATTTCAGATCTTTCACTCAATTTATTCAAACGAAATTGAAGTAAAAGGCATGAAATTTTAAGGAAAAAGCAATTGCTTAGTTTTTATTAATACGGCCCATTCAATAGTTTGACATGGTAGCGACGGTATGTTAAATAATTTTCTTTAATTTAAAGTTTTTTCAACAAAAAGAAATGATTACAAATTTTTAATTATACATATGTATATATTAGGAGCATTTTGAAAAACCGTGAATCCTTTTCGGTCTATTATCGGAGCACTCTCAAAACACTCCGTCTAAGTTATCTTTGGATGATTTAATGAGTCGCTTTTCACAAAATCATAGTCGAGTCTTTGCAGATTATCTGAGGGAGTTTTCTGGGACTCCAAAATCACTCATTTAAGGAGTCCTAAAGGCACAATTTTTTTATATAGAGAAAGCACTTTTCTGCAGCCGATATGCTCCTTTGGGACTCTTTTCGGAACCTCCCTGGGAGCATTAGCGCACCGCACAGGGAGTTCTAATTGTGCACCCTGCGAACTCTGCTGGTACACCGGGATATTTTGAGAAAGCACTTTTCTCCAGCGGATATGCTCCTTTGGGACTCTATTCGTAGCCTCCCTAGGAGCATTAGCGCCCCGCACAGGGAGTTCTAATTGTGCACCCTGAGGACTCCGTTGTACGCTGGGTTAATTCACAAAAGCCCTAACCAACACTATTTTCGAAACTGCGTTTTTCACAGATTTCGGTTGCAAGTATTAAAATACACCTTCACTTAAAATCTTGAAGTGTTAGTACCAAAAACAACGGAGTTAAATGTCACTTTTTAAAAAGTCCTACCTGTTTCTGTTACTCATTTTATAATGTTTTTTGCTTCTCCTGTAAAATAAAAAATTTGTTGTTTAGGGCCTTTGAGAATTAAGGTGACGATATGCAGTTAGGTAGTAATGAACAGTTACATAGGTTTGAGTAGTTCTAAAAAAAAACAAAGTTCCATAAATACAGTGTGGGACCTTCATATAAGAAAGCATATTAGGCACCAAGGTTTTCACTGAGCGAATTATTATGAAAATTGGATCTAATCATTTAACTCGTGTCGATCGGAAATCATGAAATTTTCCTATTATTTTCTATACAAAAATTTCAAATTTTTCGATCGACACGAGTTCAATGATTAGACCATTATTTATTTGAAAGTCTTGAGTCTTGTATGTATGTACATGTAAGCTCTACATATAAAGCAGGGGTCACATGATTTGTACATTTGTACGGATTTGTACACTTTGGCAGTCACAGAGTGGTGTTGTCTAGAAATTTGTATCGATAATGAGTTCAGCTGAATAAAAAAATCCCACACTCTGTCAAAATGTACAAATCTATACAATTGTACAAATTGTGTGATCCCTGCTTAATGTAAGAAACCCTAAATGTTAATTTCTAATAAAAAAACTGTACATTGAAGTGAGCGAGCATTATTTTTATAAGAAATCTGTAGCCCCTTTCTTTAACTTTTCTCTACCAATTTTTTCTCTACTGGTAGAGAATATACGTCACTCTCTACTACTCATTAGCAGTAGAGAACAGGGCGGCGAATTCATATCTCAATTCGCCTTGGTAGAGAATTGTTATAGAAACGAGCTACTGTTTTTACAATAAAAATTCACTACAAAATATCTGTCCAGGTATTGTGTTCGATCCGCCTGCCAACCAGGTCAAGTAGCGCACAGTGGGCTGCCGCTGCTGCTACTGCTTTCACGCTTAATGCACAACTCCTGCTGCGAAAAATATGTACTATTTTCGCTTGACTGCCTAGTGCTCTGATAAATGCTTTTTTTTGTAGATTTTGTTGTGATTGTTGTAACTGACTCAGTGGCTGCCATCTCAACGTCCAGACACTTTGTTTTGAGTATTGCATCTACATCCGCATCAGCGTTAACTTCTCTGCTTATCTCAGCTTCTTCGGCATCCCTTACAAGTGCCATCTCGGTATTGGTGTCAACTTCCGTTTTCACCTCCGCATCTCCATCCTGATCTAAACTTAATTCGTTTTGCACAATTTGCAAACCTCCACTGGTTGAGGACTCGCGATCTGAAATGCTCGACGTAGAGCTGCGTGTAGATGGCGACTTCGATGCGGCTTTATGACTGCCAGACGCTGTGGCTTGAGACGATGTGAGCCCGACAGTTTCAGCTGCACCGCCAAGTGGCAGTTGTGTCACTTTACCCATAAAGGAACGTATCTCTTCAAAGTAGGACTCTTCTGTAGGATTATCGCAGTAGCCACCACGCCGTAGACCGCGTATGCGCTCGTTCATGCCCAAACCAAGCGACACAGCGTCACTTTCATGTTTCTTCAGATGACGATCCAGGTTCGTCTGCTGACCAAAGCAACGCTCGCAAATCTCACACTTGAAAGGCCGCTCTTTGTTGTGTATGTTGCGTACGTGACGCTGCAGGTTCGAGGATATGCTGAAGGAACGTTCACAGTATTTGCACTTGTACGGCTGCTCGCCGGTGTGCGTTCGTAGGTGGCGAGTTAGATTGGCGGATCGCGGAAAAACCTTGCCGCAGAACTTGCAAGTGTAGCGATCTTTGCTTTTGTACTGCGCCGCTGTGGCATTATTCATTGTGTTTGCCGTCAAACCGGCTCGTGACGTAGACGACGATTTCTTAGGGTTATGATGAACACCATCCGAAACAAGCGCTGTACGACTTCCTATACCTCCAGCAGTAAGTTGCTGCTGACGCGCATGACGATTTAACTGCTGCTGGTTGGCGTGTTGTTGCAAGTGTTTTGGTGTACCTTCTCCCCCACCACTGCTGCCACCGCCGGAATTCAGCGCCACTTTGCTAACGTTGGCGCCCATTAGCGGGTGAGTTAACGCATCAGCTAAACTGCTACGACCGCCTCCGCCGTCATAGTGGAATTCGAGTTGCGCATCGTTGGACGCGGATTGTTGTAGCTGTAACGAATTGGGCAGCATATCCTTTTGCAACGACGGCTGCAGAAAGGGGAAGGAACTCGCTGTTGGAGGACGAGGCAGCACGAACGGGTTACGGTAAGGCATTGGAATGGCCTTCGCCATCGCTTCCAGCAATGTTGGATGTAAGGCGGATGAGACAAATGGCAGTCGATCTGCTGATACTGCTGCGGCGGCGGCATTCAAGTGCAATGATTCAGTGAGGCGCAAGCAGGCCACGCCCAAATCCGACTTTTGTGTGCGCAAGCGTTGCTTTTGTTTGCTGCTTAGGCTTTCTAGATTAGCAGCTATCGTATTGTGACACAAAGATGGCAGATTGTTGTTATTAAGCTCCTTTTCGCAGTTGATATCCGCCGGCGACGAATCGCGTTGTACGCGGAAATTGAATGTGCGTGCGTTTTGGGACGGCGTGTGCCCACTAGGGCTATTATGACTACTAGGGGACGCATCGCTTTTGGGTGTGCTGTGGTAATTGGAACGACTGTTGTAGTTTGTGCCACTATATATCAGATTGCTATTCTCATCTTCTAGTGGAGAGGAGGCACCGCTTGCGCTGCAGCCGTCGTGCTTTTTGTGTGCTAGCCGTAAGTCGAGCGGTTGGTCGTAACTGCTGCAGCGTTTCCGAGTTTTTGCTTCTTTGTGGCTTTGACTTAAGGCGGATATTGTGAGTGATAGTGGTGACGTGCACGCTGCTGCAGATGAGGTCCGCGCCGCCGTCACCGACAGGTCATAAGGTACTTGTGATGCATAGGTAGTGGTGGGCACTAGGCCTAATAATGGATAGACGCACCCTTGCTTAGGGCTGGGCAGCATTTTTCTTGGTGAGTGATCCTTCTCTCTCATCACTAGCGTATTTCGTTTTGTAGCGAATTTGTTGCCAGCTTACAGGCAAAACGTATACATACCTTTGTAGGAATTACTCCAACTCATTACACTAATTGTTGGGCGTTAGGATGTGAAGCGCATGGATATTGTTGGAGTATCTCGAATATCAGAGTTGCTGAAATAAAATAAAGTGAGAAAAGAAAATATTTTTAGAATAATTTTTGGAAAAATGGCACTTTTTTCAGCTAATTTCAATAAACTGTAAATTAATTTGGCATGAAACAAAATACAGAGAAAAACACTTTGACTTTTCTCCTTCTGTAAACAAAATACATAATTAGAAATTGGAATGGAAAAACACCAGTTTACTTTTCGAACACATCCGGCCACTTCTATACACACAGGTCGGGTGTCAAAGAATATGCAAATAAAAAAGTAGTGAGCTATTTATTTACTTACACTTAACTGTATGAATAGGTGTGCAAATATTTAATTAGTCGAGGCTTCTAACATATCTACTGTGGGTCTGCGTAAATATAGAGACGAATTTAGTGGAATTAAAAACACTTTTATTAGATCTTCACATGTTAGCTATCGAAAAGTTTTGAGCTTTTCTTAGAAAACCTTTCGTTGAAAATGATAACTCGGCTAAACATCTGTTTCTTCTTATTATGGCAAACTATAACTCTGATATGTTAGAAAATTTAACAGGTGAAGTAATTAGCTTAATAATTAATTGGCTTTAAAATTTGACTATAAGGCATTCTAATGTCAGAAAATAAAGCGTGAAAGCTGTTTTATTACTTCACCTGTTTAGTGCGCCATGATATTAAGTATATATGTAATACTCCTATATTGACAATAACAACTAGTACAGTCCGAAAACGTTACAGTACAAATATATAAATAAACACGTACACATACGTTTATAAATACCATGCAAACCATTTTTACATAGTATGTATTCTAAATTGTAGAGAAAAGTTCCCGAAATCTTAACGAAATCTTTGGGAGTATCTCATTTCTGTAACGATTTTTTTACGAATCTTCAAAGAAAATTGTATGAAGTGGTTGACACGAACTCGTAAAAAAATTGCTGTAGGAAAAAAAAGAAAATTCTGAAAAAATCTGCTAGAAATTTTTCACATTGCAGCATTATTTTCATTCAGACTTTTAGGAATTCTTTAAAATTTCTCTACAATTAAGAATACGCTGAAAAAATGGTTTGCAGGGTCGTTTTGATTTCGGAATGCTTACACATTGAGAAGCAGGGATGCCTATTAAGGCTGAAAAAATTCCCCTATTTTCAATGGTATTCCCCCAAATTAACATTTAAATTTAAGGCACTTCACTCTCATTTCTGAGTATATTTCGTAAAGCATATCTATCATACATGTACATATATCGGGCATTCCTTGAATCATATAAACTTAGGTCTCTTTTTATGCGGATTTGAATTTATTTATATATTTTTTCGCTGTAGCTGTTTTGCTTTTTTGAGTGTTTTTATTACTATCTTTCGGTGTGTATGAGACAATGCTTCTGATAAAAAATTTGTCTTTGTATTCCTACATAATTCATGTATGTATTTATTTTGGTATTTTTTTTTTTTTTTGGTCAAAATACAGTAAAAATTTTTATTTAATGTTCAGTTTTACATGGAATAATAAGTGTTGAAGTGAAGAAATAAATTGTTTTTTTTTCTTAATATTGCCTCATTGAATTTTTTTATGCTGTTTTTTAGAATTTTTTACATGGAGTATCTGAATTTATGCAGTTTTTGAAATGGGGATGCGAACGGTAACGTGGCCCACTTCGCATATAACGGTATTTTCTAAAAATGCAAAAACTAAGATATTTCAGTAAATATTAGATGCAAATTGTTGAAGATGAGTGAAGTAGAATTGTGGTAAAAAATAATATTATTATGAAATTTTTGGAAATTGAGCGTGACCCCGCCCACTTATGATGAAATGCTGTATCTCGGTAGCGGCTTCACCAATCCTTATCAAACTCGGCACGAGCCTTCGGTAGGGTATAACTAAGAAATATGTAGAAAATCTTTGAAGTCTGGAAATAACCACGCCCACCTGTCATATAACAGTAATTTACAGAAACTGCGATAAATCGGTAACAACTGGAACTAATTCACTTAAAATCGATGATTGCAATAACTACTTAGCAGAAAATTAGAATATTATAAATTTTCTGATTATGGGCATGGCCCCGCCCACTTATGACCACAAATGTGTATCTTGGTAACCGATTTATCAATTTCTACCAAACTCGGTGCACTTAATAACCTTGATACGAAAAAGCAATTTGTGGAAAATTATTCAAATCGGACTAAAATTACATCCGCTTTCCGAATAACGGTAAATTTCCGAATACTCCGATATTTCAATAACTGAGGACGCTAATTTTACAGAAATCCCCTAACAATAAATAAGACTGCTATAGACTTTGAGGAACTTTGAGGGACTGCGTGGCACCGCCCACTTTATGACTACGAAGGTGTATTTCAGTAACCACTTTATTGATTTGTACCTAACTTGGTTCAATTATATCATTAAATCTAACTCTGCATATTAACGAAAACGTTTGAAATCGAGTAAACACCCCTACTTAAGATGCAAAGGTAGTTCAGAGAAAGTTGAAACGACGATATTTGATACGTGCACCGGGTAATTCACTTAAAATCGATGATTGCAATAACTACTTAGCAGAAAATTAGAATATTATAAATTTTCTGATTATGGGCATGGCGCCGCCCACTTATGACCACAAATGTGTATCTTGGTAACCGATTTATCAATTTCTACCAAACTCGGTGCACTTGATAACCTTGATACGAAAAAGCAATTTTTGGAAAATTATTAAAATCGGACTAAAATTACATCCGCTTTCCGAATAACGGTAAATTTACGAATACTCCGATTTTTCAATAACTGAGGACGCTAATTTACTCCAAGTTAATAGTTACAGTAATCCCCTAACAATAAATAAGACTGCTATAGACTTTGAGGAACTTTGAGGGACTGCGTTGCACCGCCCACTTTATGACTACTAAACTGTATTTCGGTAACCACTTTATTGATTTGTACCTAACTTGGTTTAATTATATCATTAAATCTAACTCTGCATATTAACGAAAACGTTTGAAATCGAGTAAACACCCCTACTTAAGATGCAAAGGTAGTTCAGAGAAAGTTGAAACGACAATATTTGATACGTGCACCGGGTATATGAAGTTATACTTCTTTACTTTTTGAATATGAAGATGAATACCAAGACGAACTCGTTTACATGACAGTCGGGTCTACGTAACTGGTCCAACCCATTCTGGGCCAAGGTCTGTTACTCAAACACATTCCCTGAAAGCTCTTTAGGAAACTTTTATTCTGTCACTACCGCAATTATGAAGACGAATACGAGCACGATTAAGTAAGATTAAGAAAACGAATGCGAAGACACAAATATGAGACGAATGCGAAGACTTGAGAGAATACGTAAACAGTGAGTAAAACGAATTCGAAGCAGCCCTGCCAGATGTATAGATACGATGACTTCACCCAATGAATAGTTAAGACCGCGCGTTTACTAACACTTATATATTTATTCAATTACTTCTGTGACTCTGAACAATAAAGAAAACTTAGAAAATAATATCGTTGTCTGCTACACGTGTGGCGTCAGTAAAAAGGCTTCGGTAAAAGTATTTGCTTTCGTGGCCGGCGTTGGTTTACCGAAGTGTTAGACGATTGCTCGTCGCGCCGCTGTCCGGATGGATCATGCAACATTTGAGGCGGGGTTACCACATCCACTCTCCCTCCGATGACCTTCGAATAGTTCGAAGGGAAGGAAAATGTCTTTTGCTTGCTGGAATCTGTACAAGTTGGCTGGTCTATGACTGAATCTGACGACTGAGGCTGATGGAACTCAGGATCCTCATACTGCTGTGGCTGCTGCTGGTTTTCAGAGCTCTTGAGCGGCTGAGACCGCTGTTGACTACCAGAATCCTCTCTAGCAATGTATGCCGGTTTTAACCTATCCACGGATACAACTTTCTCGATGCCGTCCACCCGGATCTTGAAAACGTTGTCATTTAGGCGCTCTAGGACTTCATGTGGTCCAGAGTATGGCGGTTCAAGAGGGCGTTTGACTGCATCTATGCGAAGAAAAACATGCGAGCATGAATACAAGTTTTTTAGGATGAACATTCGTGGTTTTGTGTGATGCGCAGTTGGAGTTGGCCTCAATGTTCTGATATGCTCTCGAAATTTTTCCAAAAATTTTTTTGGGTCAGCTGGCAAATCCTCTGATACGAAAAACTTTCCTGGGACGCGTAAACCTGTGCCAAAAACTAGATCAGCGGGTGAGGCGTTCAAGTCCTCCTTGTAGCAAGTGCGGAGGCCAAGGAGCACCGTGGGTAGGGCTTCTGGCCAGGAAACCTTACTCTTGCACATCAGAGCCGATTTCAGGGTCCTGTGCCACCTCTCAACCAGTCCATTGGATTGCGGATGGTAGGGAGTCGTCCTAATGCGATTTGCTCCAATCAACCGTGTCAAGGCGGTGAAGAGGGCTGACTCGAACTGAGCGCCTTGGTCAGTGGTGATGGTGAGTGGTGTACCAAACTGAGCAATCCAGTTTGAGTAAAACGCGTTGCAAACAGAGTCGGCTGTCATGTTTTCCAGGGGAACAGCCACGGGCCACCTGGAAAACCGGTCAATAATTGTAAGGCAGTACCTAAGCTTGTTTACCACTGGAAGTTCGATGAGATCCAGATGTACATGGTTGAACCTGGTATCTGGGTATGTCAATGTGTTTGGGAATGAGGCGGTTGTGCCGTTGGATTTTGGACCGTTGACATGCGATGCAATTTCGAGTCCATTCCAGTGCATCCTTCTTGATGCCAGGCCAAATGTATTTTTGCTTAAGCATTCGGGCTGTGGTTCGCCCACTGGGATGAGACAGCCCATGTACCGAGTCGAACGCTGCTCGCCTGATGCTATTGGGAATGAAGGGTCTCACCACTCCGCTCGATATGTCGCATAAAATCGTATGCTTGCCATCAATGCAAAGTTTTTGGAGTTTTAAAGAGGAGTTGTTATTCTCTTGAAGTTTCCGAAGCTCATCATCACCCTGCTGCTCCTCTTCAATCCTCTCTGCACTCAAGATGGTGGGCATGCTAATAGAAGAAATCCTAGNTTGGGATGCGACAGCCCATGTACCGAGTCGAACGCTGCTCGCCTGATGCTATTGGGAATGAAGGGTCTCACCACTCCGCTCGATATGTCGCATAAAATCGTATGCTTGCCATCAATGCAAAGTTTTTGGAGTTTTAAAGAGGAGTTGTTATTCTCTTGAAGTTTCCGAAGCTCATCATCACCCTGCTGCTCCTCTTCAATCCTCTCTGCACTCAAGATGGTGGGCATGCTAATAGAAGAAATCCTAGAGAGTGCGTCAGCTACGATATTGTCCTCACCTTTTAAGTAGACGATCTCGGTGGTGAACTGCGAAATGTAATCGAGCTGTGTGAGTTNAAGCTCTGTGAGTTGGCGCGGGGAGGCTTTGCTAGCCTTCTGAGAGAACGCATAAACAAGAGGTTTGTGGTCTGTTCTAATGATGAAATGACGGCCCTCCAGGATGTGGCGGAAAAATTTTATAGCTGCGAAAATAGCCAGCAGTTCTCTATCATACGTACTGTACCTGGCTTCTGTAGGACTGAGTTTCCTAGAGAAGAAACCCACTGGCTTCCACCTGTCGTCCTCGTATTGCTCCAGTGATGCGCCTATGGCGAAGTCAGAAGCGTCTGTAATAAGAGAAAGTGGAGCTGTTGGTGCCAGGAAAGCTGTTCGTGCTGCTAAAGCGACACTGTGCTTGCAGTCCTCTAGGGCCTTTTCGGCGTCCGGGGTCCAAGGAATTTTTCGCTTATCGTTCTTTTTTGCATCCTTGAGAAAAGCGTTGAGAGGGGCCTGAAGTTCCGCGGCATTAGGCACGCACTTCCGGTAGTAATTAATTATTCCTAGGAACCTGCGAAGGTCAATGATGGTTTCCGGCTTGGGAAACGAACGGATCGCCTCGACACGGTCATCTGGGGGTTTGAAACCATCTTTGTTGATCGTATAGCCCAGATAGAGCACCTCCTCCTGGCCAAAACGACACTTACTGGGGTTGATTTTGAGCTGGTTTTGTCGTAGAATGGTGAAGATTTGTTGTAAGTCCCGTATATGTTGCTTATGTGTATGGGACGCTACTATGAGGTCATCAATAAAACAGCCGACAAAATCCAGCCCTCTGAAAATGTTGTCCATATGCCTCTGGAAAGTTTGGGTGGCATTTCGCAGTCCGGGTGGCATCCCCAGGAACTCATAAAGACCAAAAGGTGTGGTGACCGCAGTCTTCTCGATGTCCCCTGGAGCTACAGGTATCTGGTGGTAGGCACGCACAAGGTCGATGGTGGAAAAAATCTTTCTCCCATGTAGGCGCTGAAACAGGTCCTCAGGTACCGGAACGGGGTAGCGATCAGGGACCGTTTGTGCATTGAGACATCTGAAATCTCCGGTAGTGCGCTACCTCCTAGCTTCTTGGATACCATATGAATTGGGCTGGCCCAATTGCTGCTAGACGGCCGAATGACGCCAAGCTCCAACAGCAGGTTGAAGTCGTCCTTGGCTGCCCTGAGCTTGTCACCAGCCAGTCTGCGTACTCGTTCTACAACAGGTGGTCCCGTGGTAATAATGTGATGAGCGACACTAGTGTCTGGATTGGCTGCAGTAGCCACCGACGGCCTGGTGATGTCAATGAAACTGCTGAGCAGCTCCGCGTACATGCCTCCGGGGTACGAGTTGGAGAGAGCTTGTTGATCCACCGTTGAAATGTTATATTCAATGGTTTCCGCCAGTTGTCCAAGAGTTGACAGGGAGGTGAGAGGATCTATAAGGCGATGCTTGCGAAGGTCGATGAGCAACCCGAAGTGCACGATGAAGTCAGCCCCTATGATAGCAGACTGAACGTCCGCTATGGTGAACGGCCAAGTAAAAGCACGGCGTAGACCAAGATTGAGGGTCATGAGCTGATGAGCATAAGTGTTGATGGTGGTAGAATTTGCTGCATAAAGTTTAAACGTTGATGATTCCAGTCTCTGCTTAACCCAGGCTCGTGGCAAAACAGAAACCACAGAGCCAGAGTCAATAAGAAACCTGCGATGCGATGATTTATCGAAAACATGCAGGCGATACTCTTTGATTGGTTTGGTATTGAGGCTGCTGTCGCCAATCACCTGCACTGACGACAGCCCAGCTAGTTTCCCTGTATGCCCGCCTTGGGGTGAGTACAGGGCAGTAGGCACCGTTTGGCTTTATCACCAAACTTGCTGTGATAGAAGCAGTAGCCTGATGGAGCTGGAGTTCGGGAACGGGATCGTGGTCTCCTCTCTGTGGCCTTGCTAAGCTTGCTAGACAGCTCTGCAAATGCAGCTGAGAGTGTCTCAATGGATTTCTCTAGGCAGCACAACCTCTGCTCAATGGGGCTATTTTAATCTTGCCGAGAGTAACCTCCAGTCTGAATAGCACTAGTTGCCATGATCTGAACATCGGCTGACTGAGGATGAACACTGGTCGACATGATGTGAGGGCTGGTGTGATTTTCCATGGCGCTGTCTGCAGCTTCAGCGAGCTGGTCTAAGGTGCTGTTGTTCTGAACAGCCTTCAGAATCTTACAAACAATGTCTGGAAGCAGTGCCAGCCATTTGCTGCGAAGTAACTCTTCAGAAGCCCTATTTCCGGCGAGCGACCTCATTTCCCTTAGAAGTTGACTAGGTTTCTGATTCCCAAGCTGTAGCTCCGTCAGAAGTTTGTATAATTGCCGATCAACTGAATCCGTAAAACGTTTGATAAGGTTTGTCTTCAAAAAAATATACTTATCTTGTGCGGGCGGTGCCCTCAGGATGTCAGAAACCTCTTTGAGCACCTCTGGCTTCAGAGCTGCGATAACTGCGTCATACCTAGAGTTGTCACTTCTGATATTGCGAGTGGAAAACTGTGCTTCGATTTGAATGAACCAAATTTCAGGATCGTTTGCCCAGAATTCCGGCAGCTTGAGTTGAGTCATTGCCATCATGTGTGCCTCGTTGCTGGACAGAGGGCTGTAAAACGGTTGCCCCAGCGGAAGATAATTGTTCAAGTTGCCTGGTGGCTGTTGCAGCTGTTCTTGTTGCTGCAGTAGCTGCGCTTGTTGATGCTGCAGTGCTTCTTGCTGAAGCAGCTGCGCTTGTTGTTTCTGCAGTGCTTGCTGCTGTTGCAGCAAGGCGTCTGGTGATTGCTGGGCTGGACTCTGAGTGGCACGATTCGGTGAGTGCTCAAGAGTCATTTTCGTGAAAATTTGTACGTTATGGCACGTGGGTCAAAGGAGTGAGAATCTCGTACCAACGCAATCCGAAAAGATCACGTCGGGGTCACCATTTATAGATACGAAGACTTCACCCAATGAATAGTTAAGAACGCGCGTTTACTAACACTTATATATTTATTCAATTACTTCTGTGACTCTGAACAATAAAGAAAACTTAGAAAATAATATCGTTGTNTGACTTCACCCAATGAATAGTTAAGACCGCGCGTTTACTAACATTTATATATTTATTCAGTTACTTCTGTGACTCTGAACAATAAAGAAAACTTAGAAAATAATATCGTTGTCTGCTACACGTGTGGCGTCAGTAAAAAGGCTTCGGTAAAAGTATTTGCTTTCGTGGCCGGCGTTGGTTTACCGAAGTGTTAGACGATTGCTCGTCGCGCCGCTGTCCGGATGGATCATGCAACATTTGAGGCGGGGTTGCCACATANTTTCGTGGCCGGCGTTGGTTTACCGAAGTGTTAGACGATTGCTCGTCGCGCCGCTGTCCGGATGGATCATGCAACATTTGAGGCGGGGTTGTCACAGATGTACGGGTTTTCAGGGGTGAAAATGGTTGTACGGATTCAACGTACGGATTTTTAGCTTTCCGTCAAGATGTACGGATTTTTGGAGTGTTTTTCATGTAATAAACATTTTCCTGTTTTACACATATCTCATAGGTTTCTTATAAAAAAAGGGTTTTTATAAAAAAATGCGTTATTTTTTTTTACTTGAAGGACTTATCTATTAACAGCTTGACTATTTTCAACCGATTTTAAAAATCAAACATGAGAAGAGGATTTATAGGCTTTTAAAATTATGTATAACAATTTATTAAAAGACTTCGATTGTTGCGAGTTTTTGTCGCGTGAAATTAAAAAAAAACTCGAACTTTCCTTATGTTTTCAACTTTAACCATCGTTTCAAACATTAAACTGTTACTCGGTGGGGTCGACAACCTAAATGAAAAGTTTTGTTACATGTATGTACATATATTAAGAACACACAGCTTGTTAAAAAGTTCTTTTTAGTCAGAAAAATAATAAGGTCGTCTTTGAAGCAATAAACAAATAGGACTAATTGAAATTTGTGTTGCATTATTTGATGTTATTAAAAGTACGATTTTTGTGTTTACCTAAGGACAAACGATTTTTTTGTTTTTTTTGCTCGCCAAACAAATTTGAGCGTACGGATTTTGTACGGATTTTAACCCACCACTTTTTGTCCGTGTACGGATTTTAGACTCTAAACGTCTGGCAGCCCTGATTCGAAGACGAATAGAAAGCAGAATACGGCGATAAAGGCGAAGAGGAATTACCAAGACGAAAAAGCCGAAAAGCCGAATACGAAGAAGAATAGGAAGTGGTGACTAAAACGAAAATAAAGACGAATGCGAAGGCCAATAGAAAGACAACTATCAAAGCCAAAGTTTAAGAATAAGCTTAATATTAGTTTTAATAAAAATTTCATTTCTGTATGTAGTGTGGCTCAGGCGAACTCACTTATTAAAAATATTTATGGCCTTATTCGTAAAAAATAAAATACCTTTAAAAAAGGTTTGTAAACTGAAATATGTATGAAAATGTCATTTTATAAAGCTGTTTGAGCCTACTCTATTTTTTACTAGCCGGCAACGGATTCGTGAGGCTTCGCCACGCGTTGAATGTATGCATATGTACTAATGTACATTTACGTATTTGGAGAAAGAAATCATATGTCATCATGTACTTCGATTATTATTTACATAAAAAATCTTGTCTACATCCGTTCAGTAGCGTGGTTAAAATATCTCGCCTTTCCTTTATACTATGTATAGAAGATAGCAATTTTAAATAGGTGGCAACCCTACTCAAAAAACTTAAAGTTTTTGTACATGCGAAGGCCATGCACTTTCATTTGGTATCTCATTTTTTATCCAACGAGCGGTGAAGATCTTATAGTGGCAACCCTACTCAGAAAAATAATACAAGATTACACATCCAGAGGCTAAGTCTCTTCATTTGACAGTGACGGCGCAGAACTGACGCCTATGCTTATTAGAATTGAATATAATAATTTTTTTAACAGGTGGCAAACCTATTAAAATTCTAAATTAAAAAGGTCACTTTCCTATCGATACAGAATATATTAGAGAAAATCTCGTCAAAATCTGTTCAGTAGTTTTCGAGATTACCGCGTACAAAGAATCTCGACTTTCCTTTATACTATGTATAGATAGATGAATAAGGCCATTTGTGTTTAGTCATTTTGTAGTTCCGAAGCAAGAGTTTTATGGTTAGTATTTTGTACGTTGCATGATCCTTCGAATATGTTTAAAAAAAAAAAACTTCGGGGTTCTTCAAAAAAAAAAACGGTAAAATTTTGACAGTAGCTGGTACTCGTAGTATTTTACTGTTGCGCACGTAAATTAATACTAATAAATTAATACTAAATTGTTGTTAATTTTCATACTGTCATTCACCATCTATAATCCGGACACTCTAGTAATCCGCACGGCCTGAGGATTCTGGCTGTCCGGTTTACCGAGATACCAATGTAATTACTATTATTAGACTGCTCAAAACTTTGTCTGACGTTGGCTTGGCGCCGTAAACTATGCGAGAAATGAAAGTGCCAAATAGTTATAAACATAAAGTAAAAGGTGTCGCTATGCATGGTTGCAATTTCTTTAATATCCACGCGGTTGCAGGAGGCAATTATGTACGTTATGCTTTAAATCTGTAATACCGTAATGAGAGGTTGTTATTTGCTACAAGTTGTAATTTTATTCTTAATAGGAATGTTCTAATAAAAATCGTTTGTATATTAAATTCCCCTAAAATTTAAAGCCGCTACACCAAAATCTGGGAATTCTCCCCCAGTTGGCATCACCGTTGAGAAGTTAGCTTGCTGCCAATAAAGAAGTATTACATATATAGTATTAAGGCATTGGATGGAGAGATGACATGACGCACAATGCTTCGCCCCCCATGCAGTGAATTGGCAAAATTAGGGGAGTTATTGCAAAAAAATTAAATTTGGTAAATTAAGAAAATTCTAAGTTTTGGCAAAATCGGTGCAAGGACATGACTACCTTCCATACATCCTTAATTTTAAAAGTTTAATTTTAGCTACAATTATAAACAGACTAAAGCTAAAATTGATAGCTGTCTGTGAAATTATGTCCTGCTCTGTGGCAAATTTCGTTTTTTCGGTGCAAGGAAATGACTACCACCCTTATATCCATTTTCTCAAAAACCAGATTTTAGCTACATTTGTGATCAGAATGTACTAAAAAGTATTAATAACTTATAAAGTTAAACTCTTTAACTCTTTTGTTTCATTTGGTATCAGGAAATGACTACCTTTCTTATGAATTTTAGTTATTGAAAAAATTATAATTTAATATTTTCTTTAGAAAGGAACATAAATATTTTTTTTTCTAAATTTGCTCATTAAATAAGATTTCAAGTGTAATCTATAATGTTGTCTTTTGAAATGTATACATCATCGATTTCCATACGACTTTTAGATAAAATTACACAAAAAAATCACTACTTTTCAGTACATTTTTATTCAAAGCAAAATCATGAATCTAAGTAACAGAAAATAATTTAAAACGCCTGAGTTCTTATTTTTAACAATATTTTGGTATATAAATAAAATATAGTTTATAAAAAAGTAAAAGTGTTATTCATTTTAACATGGGTGTACACTAGAGTGGTCCAAAAAAATAAATTGGTCGCCCCATTGCATTTTCTAAGGGCTTTGGAGGACCTATAAAATATAGTTACCATGAAAAAATTGTTAAAGAAACAATCGAGTATTATTACTGGGAATCTCCTGAAGATAAGTAAAGTTTTCCGATCGAAAAATATTGATTTTCAAGAATTCTCCACTATTTCTACGAAAATATGTCTTTTCTCCATATAAAATACATGGAAAACTTTGAGCGCTTTGAGCACTACCTTAATTATTTTTTATTTCAAAATAAAAAAAAGATGGGTTTATTTTTTTCGGTATATAACAATCCTAGGGGGTGGCGGCATTAAATATCCGATCTTGTTTTTTTACATACATTTTTGGACCACTTTAGTGTACACATCGTTATACACAGGAGCCAAGAAATTATTCTATATTTGTGACTTTGTGAATAGCAATAACACTGTACGGCAAAATCAACATTTTTTCTTGGTATTTTCGAAGTTAGCCTCCGAAATCGAGTTATGGGCCTTCGAAGTTCGAAATTGGACCATTGGTAAAAAATTATTTTTAATTACTGTATGTAAATTACCAAAAAAAGTAAAAACATAGTCGTGGTACGCCCTTTTCTCTTATTTAAACGATATATATATAACTTTTTCTGTGTTAATCCTTATATTTCAAATAAGTTTGAACTGATTTTTAAAAAATGAATATCGTCGTAAACGTTATTAAACCCGCTTTCTGAACTGATAAAAAACATTTAAAAGGAAAAAATACCTTTTTTTTTATAAAAAAAATATTTTAAATAAAAACGCCGTACGGGTTCACTAGTAGTTCATAAAATATAAAAATGTTATTCATTTTAACATGAGTGTACACATCATCGTACACAGGAGCCAATAAATTATTTTATATTTATGACATTTTTGAATAGCAATAATGAGATCATTCCCACTTTCAGTGTTTATATAGTCAAAGAACTCTATACATTTAATTTTAAAATTACTTTTAATTTGAAGTTCACTTTCAAAAATTTTAATTAGAAGCTGGTTTCTCTCTTTGCGCCAGGAAGCAAACTTTATTATATTTCCTCATGGCTTAAATAATTTGTCAACTACGCAATAACTGTGAAAGACTAAGAATTCGCTAAAAAGAGTATCTAACTCTATGTCTTGTATGCAAAACTCTTTTACAGAGTCAGTAAATTGAGAAAAAGGGGTTGTAAGTTATAGGCAAAAGCCATTCGAATATTTAAATTTATTGTTATTAAACTGAAAGTTATTTTAACAAACATAATTAAGAAAGATAATTAATAACACTCGACAAAAATTTGAGCCTTCTTTTTAAATAATTTACGCTCCATCATATTATCGCAACTGGTAAATACGTAACGACCCGGCGATATGCCCATAAAAGGATTGATTTTTTTGTTGTATTAATTTCTTGGACATATCAAATATTATCTAAAACATGTCAACTATAATTAAATTATTTTCTTCTTATTTTTTACAATACAGTTTAAGGAAGTTCCAACGTTATGTAAAAACCTCAAGAAAATACTAAAGTATGTATTTTGTTAGAATAGAAAATTCAGTACAAATCAGTACAAATTTTGAAAAATCAGGACATTAGCGTACTGATTGAAGAAATGAATAAAATCAGTACAAGAGTTGAAAAATCAGTACTGTACTGATAAAATCAGTACGTCTGGCAACCGTATTTTTATACGAATACAAATTGAAATGACGGTTCAATGTACTAGAGATGTAAGTTTTCAAAAAACATCGATGCATCGATGTATCGATACCTCGGCTATTTATACATCGAGTGGGAAATGCATCGGGTTCGGGTTCGTCTTCTCCACTTATTTCAGCGCTGCTGCCATTGAATAGGGTGGAAAAGTGTTCCCTCCACAATTTAAGTACGTTTTGGACATCGTTCACTAGGTCGCCACGATTGTTCTAACAGGTGTTCGCCCTGATTCTGATACAATTTTCGGGCATTTTTCCTGTGGGACAGCATCTCAAGCTCTTCTAACCCACGTATTTCAGAGGCAATTAGAAAATGGAAATATTTGTCACGATATGGATGTGAGACGGTTTGATATATTTTAAACAGGGTTACCATCTGTTTACAAACTTAAATTCAATGTATACAATAGGCTAAATAATTTACTGCAATGTAGATATCAATCAAAATGGCTTTGAAAAAACTTTATTTTTTATGTAATAGGGTTACACCAGTTTTGAGAATTCAACTTGGCTTAAGGGAATAAGATAATTTAAATATGTATCACAATACGGATGTCAGACGAAAAAAACTCAACAAGGTTTTAGTTCTAAATTTTGTTTTAACAGGGTTTTCATCGTTTGCAAAGTCCTATTTAATTAAAGGGTACATAATTTATATGAAATTTTAAATTACGGGCGTCAAAAAAAGTAGTGTTAAGAAATATTTAGTTTAAAAATTTAGAATATTATAGAGGGTTGCCACCTGTGTAAAAAGTTAAATTCAATTTTTTTAATAAATGAAATGAATTATTTTAGAATGGATAACATAGGTTTTATATCTGAACTATAATTAGGGGGGTTGCCAAGCATTTAAAAAATCGAATTCAACTTTATCCATCAGGTAATTGAAATAAGTATCACAGTATCAGACCCAAGAGATTGGTTTATTTCTTAACTATATTTAGGATGGTTGCCACCTGTTTGAAAAGTCGAGTTCAGCTAACTTACACACAAGCCCGAAAACAAAGACAATGCGAAGACGAATACTAAATAATATGGGGACTTAGTTAGTATTAAAAGTAATACAAATTTCTGCAGCATGAAACGAAATAAAAAAGAATCGAAGTAGTGAAGGACGGCGCTGGTTACATATTAACTCATGAAAGATACACGTCATGGTATACAGGGTGTCCTCGACCACCCGTCCACCCCCACTGCATATGTATTTATTTGGTGATGGCACATATGATTGGAGATAATGTCTGCTAATTATTGATATTTTGAATTTGTATTGATTTATTTAACTTGAATGTGCTCTTAATAATATGACGTATTGGGGGTCAAGGTTCTTGGTGCTGTTATCACACGTGATGCAGTGCTCTGGATCAGGGGCTGTCGATGGCTCAAGACCGACCATACGTGGCGAAGAGTCACACCCTGCGAGAGGTGCCCCTGCTTTTACTGAATATGGTTTTATTTAGTCTTTCCGGGGTACCGGGGCTCTGCCTCGGATGACCTGTCTCTTCCCCCTTACTCGTGGGAATCTATGGAAGTAACAAAAATTAATTAAAAAAAAACAATAAAATCTCTGTGCCCTCTAACAGTGGGCAACAGTCAGCAGTCCCAGAGGTGCACGCGATGCCCAACGAGATTGCTGAACAAATGGCGATCGCAGCGGACGAACTGGGTACAAATCCAAACGGCCAAGGCGCTCAACCCTCTCGGGACGCTGTAATGGACGAAATGGACTTTGATCCAAACGGCCTTCTCAGCAACCCGGTGGCCTTGGATGTCGATATTGCCAACATGGGCTCTGGTTCAAATGGCAACTACATCCAAATACCCACAAACGCGGAGGAGGCGCTCTTATCGTCACAGCAGGAGGAAGCTAGTACTCCTAAAAGAAAACTCTCTGGAACAGGTAAAAAGCGCTACAAATTCTACCTCTCCAGAGGTGTCAGCGAAATCGATGCTAAACGGCTAGCCATTATTCCGATGGCAAAAGGAAAGGCAGAACTGGCTTCGCTGGCTGGCACAAAGCTTAAGAGGAACCGATCGGTGAACCTCACATCTTCCCCGGTGAAGAACTCTTCCAAACGGAAACCAGGTCCAGCTGACAAAAGGCCCCATATGGGACCAAAGGAACCTAGTGTCAAGGCAATTTTTGCCGATGTCACAAAGGCGCCGACCTGTCAGGCGGACATTGGTAATCGGGTTAGGTTAGGGTTACTCCCTAAAGGGTACCCTAAAGCACTTTGGTCCTTAGACCAACTACAGGCCATTCAGGCGGCCATCCCGGAGGAGGTGAGGTGACAGCGAAAGGGCTCTGTGAAGCCCAGTTTAGCGGTTCCTTCTCCAGGATGGATGTCAATTGGCTGCGGAGACGCTGGAGTGGCTGCGCAAGGTATCCCAAATCCAGAAGCCTTGGAAGGGCGCGGAAATTGTGGCAATGAATGCCACTGACTAGCCCAGCCCCAGTGTCTACGTTGGGTACTTTCCGGAGCCATCAACCACTCCAGTGGACAGCATGTCGAGGGTCAGACCGAAGGGCTGCGGGAGGTTGCTGGAGGGTGCTCAACAGGGTACAGAAAGGACCCACCACTGAGCTGACTCCAGCGGTTGACCCGCACTCAGCGGAGACACTCGACAGGCTGGGATACCTAGTCAATTATGGATATGGCAGGGTGCGAATCCATAAAAAAGGGAAGACGACTGGGTACACAGCCTACTATAGCCAGTTCCTCCTCCACTGCACAAAGTGCGTGCATCAAAGAGGGACCTTGCGGTTCCAAGGACGTACCCAAGGGAATGCAACAGTGGCATAGCCAGGTGGGGATATGGGGGGATAGATCCCTCCACCCCTTTGTCATTGAACTACAATTATTTACTTTTGAATTAATGCCACATTATTATTTTATCCTTCTGATATAAATTTTTTTTATTTCAGACGGATGACAAATTATCTTTTAATGAATATATGAGTAGTCCACTTGCAAACAGCGTTATGTGACTTTATAAAAGTAAACCATAAATTTAAAAAAAAAAGTCTACGACAACAAGTAACATCCGAACTGTATCTTTTTTTATTACCTGAAAATTTGGATAAATAAGAGCCTAATACCAATAAAAAAATAAAATTGCAGTATTGTAGATTTACAAATTTTATATTTAAAAATTTAATATTGCAAGTTTTGAAACAGTACATAGCTAGCTTTTTTTAGCTTTTCGCGTTCTCTCCTCTAGGAAGATTGGTTTGCTTCTTTTTTGCGACCTCTTCCACTAGGCACCGAAACTACCACGTTTTCTTGCAGTTTTCTAAGTTCATACGAAGAGGAGACATTTAAAAGTGTATAAATAAGTATTATAGCGACTTTTGCAAGAGTAGTTAACATTTCATGCTATTTTTTTCAGAATATAGAAAAATTTTTCACTCTGCTGTTAGTGGACATGAAACCCACCAAAAACTAAAAATCTAAAAAAAAATTTACATAGCGCACTTTGCAAGTGTACTACTCAATTGTTGAATATGCTATCTTATTTGTCCCTTCTTTTTATACAATTAAGGAGCGGCTGAATGGTTTAACGATGTTAGCGGTACATAATGATGTGCCGATTACAACACAAGAAGTAATTGAAAAAATGTGTGTTAAGCAACGAAGATTAAAAATCGCTTTATAAGTAATAAGATTTTGTAGACTTGTACATAAATAAATGTAAATAGATACGCGTAAATATATAAATATGCAGATA
>NW_016157189.1:138862-140748 GCF_001687245.7 Rhagoletis zephyria
TCAGAGGTCATAACGCAATTTATGTCCACATTGGTATAAGCAAATTTATTCTGAAAAATCGTCGTTTTGATTAATTAAAAAAATAAATTAAAGAGTAGGAAAAGTAAAGGCCGCCGAAGGCCGTTATAAAACCACTTGCATATTATTCTTTACACCTTCGCAAATGCAGGGGGTAAGTTCGATAACCAAGTCTAACCAATTGGCTTAGATATTTACATTTTAGTGACGGTATGACAAATCTCAAAATTCAAAAGTAATTATTAACAGGAATGTATCTAAATATAAATATAAGATCAGTGGCGGATTCACGAGGGAGAGAGGGGAACGGGGGGAGGGGGTAGGGGTTGTGTGTTAAAACAGAAAAACACTTGGAGTTATAAAAACTTTGGTTATGCAAGAGTTAAAAAAAATAGTAACTCGCGAATTTTCTGCTTTCTGAAATTAAAAAGTTATACAACAGGCATGCAAATCTTTAAGCGCTGTTATAAAATGTTTTCTGAAATTTATTTGTGTTTCTTGCTGTGATCTTAATTTTTAGTCATGGTAAATAAAATCTTAAGAAGTGAGTTGTTTGACATTTGGAGAAGTGTCGCTGAAACTTCTAAAAGACAACAAGGTGTCCGTGATTATGTGATTAGTAAATTGTAAGAAATATCTGATGAAAATGCTCGTTCCGAAGTAAATAAAGTAAATTAGGTAAATGACTTTAGATTCGTAATTAGCAACCCAGAAAATCCCCAGATTCCCAGTTACATAGAAATCCACCGATTTTTTTTTTAATTTTCGGCCGCCATATTGGGTCCGCCATTTTGAATTTTTGGTAAATGACTTTAGATATGTAATCAGCGACCCAGAAAACCCCCAGATACCCAGTTTCATAGAAATCTACCGATTTTTTTTATTTTCGTCCGCCATATTGGATCCGCCATTTTGAATTTTTGAGAAGTGACTTCAGATTCGTAATCAGCGACCCAAAAATCCCCCAGGTAAGAAGTGGTGTAAAGATCCATCAACGAGTATTTCTTTAAATAGTTTCGTCCAGCTAGATTTGCGATCCACTGTGCGCCACTTTACTGCAAAGGAAAAAGCACCTGTCCAGGAGTCTATAGAGCGGCCCGGCTGCTCGGAAGACACTCCTGACACGGAAAAAAGGGTACCTTCCAGCACAGGCCCCTTTCGCCCATAATCCCTTTCGTCCGTCCGTTCGTTTCGTGATGGCCACCAATAGGGGGAAAAAGATGGCCAGGCGGGCTTCAAGGCCGAAAAAAGGCAAACCCCCCAAGCGATAGGTCTAGGCACATCAAGTGCCTGCAAATGAACCTCCATCATGCAAAGGCGGCCTCTGACGTCTTATGCTGGAGGTCAAAACAGAACTCTTGGATGGCGCATTCATCCAAGAACCGTGGGTTTTCGTCGGAGCTATTAAAGGCCTAAACGACTGTGATGGTAAGATAATTTACGATACCACACACTGCAGGCCCAGAACGGCCATATTACTACGTAATAACATGACTTTTGTTCCCATTTCAGAGTTGACACAACAGGACTTAGCTGCTGTATGGACTAAAGTGCCCACTCCAATGGGAGAACAAGAGGTCGTTCTCGCTTCAGCTTACCCCCCAGGCGACAGCTGCGAGATGCCCACAAGGGAAGTAATAGCCCTAGAGGAGTACTGCAGAAGGAGAAAGCTGAAATTAGTAATGAGCTGCGACGCCAATGCCCATCACTGTATTTGGGGTAGCTCGGACACCAATTCTAGAGGTGAGTCATTTCTTGAATTTATCACTAAGAACAATTTATTTATTCTTAACCGGGGTAATGAGCCGACCTTTGTCAATGCTATAAGAGGGGAGGTTCTAGACTTGACAATTTCCTCAACTAGCTTG
>NW_016157189.1:154737-157433 GCF_001687245.7 Rhagoletis zephyria
AGTGCGTGCTTCAAAGAGGGACCTTGCGGTTCCAAGGACGTACCCAAGGGACTGCAAAGGTTACCTTCAGAGCAGTCAGGGGCAGCGGAGAAGGAAAAAGCACCTGTCCAGGAGTCCATAGAGCGGCCCTGCTGCTCAGAAGACACTCCTGGCACGGAAAAGAGGGTACCTTCCAGCCCAGAGAGATCAAAGGCCCCTTTCGCCCAAAATCCCTTCCGTCCTCCGCTAAATGCGAATCGGAGACAAGGTCGAGGGGAGATTTCAATGGAGGAGAAGACCCTGATGGCCACCAATAGGGGGAAAAAGATGGCCAAGCGGGCTTCAAGGCCGAAAAATGGCAAACCCCCCAAGCGATAGGTCTAGGCACATCAAGTGCCTGCAAATGAACCTCCATCATGCAAAGGCGGCCTCTGACGTCTTATGCTGGAGGTCAAAACAGAACTCTTGGATGGCGCATTCATCCAAGAACCGTGGGTTTTCGTCGGAGCTATTAAAGGCCTAAACGACTGTGATGGTAAGATAATTTACGATACCACACACTGCAGGCCCAGAACGGCCATATTACTACGTAATAACATGACTTTTGTTCCTATTTCAGAGTTGACACAACAGGACTTAGCTGCTGTATGGACTAAAGTGCCCACTCAAATGGGAGAACAAGAGGTCGTTCTCGCTTCAGCTTACCTCCCAGGCGACAGCTGTGAGATGCCCACAAGGGAAGTAATAGCCCTAGAGGAGTACTGCAGAAGGAGAAAGCTGAAATTAGTAATGAGCTGCGACGCCAATGCCCATCACTGTATTTGGGGTAGCTCGGACACCAATTCTAGAGGTGAGTCATTTCTTGAATTTATCACTAAGAACAATTTATTTATTCTTAACCGGGGTAATGAGCCGACCTTTGTCAATGCTACAAGAGGGGAGGTTCTAGACTTGACAATTTCCTCAACTAGCTTGTCGACCTTTATCTCAAACTGGCATGTCTCAAATGAGGTATCTATGTCGGACCACCGGCATATTCGATTCGATATAGAAGCCCAAAGAGTAACAAACCATGTTTACAGAAATCCCAGAAAANTAGAAAAACAAACTGGGAATTCTTTCGCCTCCACATAGAGCGGGGAGTGAATGGTTCTACGGCACCAATGTCATCCGTCTATGAACTTGAGGACGAGGTGAGAAAGTTCCAAGATGTCCTCAAATAAGTTTTTGAATAGAGCTGACCACTGAGAACCAAGAAGTCTCAAAGGGATGTCCCTTGGTGGAACGATTCTCTCGGAAAACTAAGGAAAATAGCCAGGAAACTTTTCAATAGGGCAAAGTCAATAGGTGACTGGACCGCCTACAAGTCAACCCTAACCGCTTACAACTGTCAGCTCAGAAGGTCTATAAGGGCTACGTGGCGTAAGCACTGCGGAAGTATTTCCTCTCTTCCAGGGGTGCACCGCCTTCAGAAGACCCTTAAACTAGATGATCTTAAAGTCCTATGCAATTTGAAAAGACCAGATGGTACCTACACTGGCATCCCGGAAGAAACCAACAGGCTTCTGTTAGAAACCCACTTCCCGGGATGTATTCCCCAAGGCCAGGGGCGAACGCAGGTAGGGGTTTTGGGGGTTCAAACCCCTCCCGAAATGTCTGCTGAAAATTTTAAGAAATTTCTCTCTTTGTATTTAGTTAATTACGTAAACAAAAGCAATACTGTTTTTATTTCCGTAAAAGTTTGTACGAATTTTCAACTATTCGCAAAAATCTGCAAATAAAGAACAAACCGGGGTGAATGAGCACAAGCTTGGAAGCATAACCGGACTAAATATTGATGTTGATAGATAACTCATACGCCATGGCATTTTAACGATATACGTTTTCGACCCCGCGCCCGCACTCACAGACACCATGTCTGTATGTATGTTGACTTATACTTGCAACAATGCACTTTCAACATAGGCTGGAATAACTTTAAGACCATAAGAATTGGCAGGCAAACTTGAATTCACCTATATATATAAATGTGAATGTCTGTTTGCTTATTACCTTATAACTTCTGAACCGCGGCACGGAATCGNTTAAACAAACAGACATTCACATTTATATACAGTTGTCCAAAAAATAATAGGAGTGGGATATTTTAACCTGTTTTGGCTATTTGTCTTTAGGTTATTTAATGTTTCGTATTTTTTTGTAAAAGCCTAGCTGGTAATACAACAGACACCATATAAATTTACATTTTCAAGTTTGTACAAAAATTATAAAAATTCTGCAAATTTTCACCAAAATTTCAAACTATTTAACCAGAATCTTTAGAAAATATGTTGGTATGCAGTTTTGTAGCCCATACAATTCTAGTCTAAAGAAGTGCAAGTCTCAAGCTGCTAAAAAATTCCGTTGATTTTTGAGAATTTTTTCGGTTGAAGGTGTTTCACGTTTTTTCCATACAAAGTATGTTCGACAATTTTCTTTTATATGGGGACAGTGCCAGCAAAAAAAATTGCCAAAAATCAACGGAATTTTTTAGCAGCTTGAAACTTGCACTTCTTCAGACTAGAATTGAATGGGCTATAAAACTGCATACCAGAATTTTCTCTGAAGATTCTGATTAAAAAGTTTGATATTTTGGTTCAAATTTACAGAATTTTAATAATTTTTGTACAAAGGTTGAAATCTGAATTTATTCGTTGTTTGTTGTATACCCAGCTTGA
>NW_016157189.1:157604-168833 GCF_001687245.7 Rhagoletis zephyria
TATATAGATAAAAGCTAAGCTCACAAAAAATTTCAATCGATCTTAAGAATGATGGGTTTTTTGGGCATGAGCTCTCCGTCTAGATGCTCTGGTAACACCACTTTATATACATACATACTTTACATAATCCCTAAAAGTACTACATATATTCTATATGCACATTTTGGTCTGCGTTTTAAGGTTTTCGAAGCTTTCGAAAGGGGAGAAGTAATTGAAATTAATTTACATATCTATCTGGGAGAAAAAGTGTATTTTCAATGTCGCTGAATCACCAGAGCAAAAAGTGCTACGTACCGAATGCATTCTGTAAAAATAACGAACTATTTTAAACTGANGCGCATATTTGGTGCAACTGATTAAATGAAAATAAAAATAATAATAATTTTAAAACCCCTCCCGAAAAAAATTTCTGCGTTCGCCCCTGCCCAAGGCACATGTCTTTCAACAAACACGGCGAATGCTATGTGCGCAAACAGGAGGACAAGAGGCCTAGCAGGAAGAATCGTCAGTGTGGAAAAGACATCGTGGGCCATTTCAACCTTTAGTGCATATAAATCCCCTGGTCCAGATGGTATCTACCCATGCCTGCTCTAGCAGAGCTTGGGCTTAATGTCTGGGCCACTAGTCAGATTGCTGAGAGCAAGTCTCTTACTTGCTCACATACCAACAACATGGAGTGAAGTCAATGTGGTATTTATACCCAAAGTGGGGAAAAACTCAGCACAACTCCCAAAGGTGTATAGGCCAATTAGCCTCAGTTCCTTTCTAGTAAAGACATTCGAAAAACTTATTGACTTTCACATAAGGGATAACTTTCTCAGGAATAAGCCTCTGTGTCAGAGTTAGCACGCATACCAGGCAGGCAAATCTACTATTACTGCAATACATAGCCTAACTCAAGTCATTGAAAAGGCATTGCGGTATAAACAGATAGCTTTGTGTGCATTCCTGGACATATCAGGTGCTTTCGACAATACGTCTTATGAAGCAATATCGACAGCTATGATACGAAATGATATTCCTGGCCTTCTAACGGATTGGATCATAAGCATGTTGAGATCCAGAACTATAATAGCGGAACTAGGGACAACAGGCAAGCAGTAACTGCCACCCGTGGCTGTCCTCGAGGGGGAGTCTTATCGCCCCTACTTTGGACACTGGTTGTTGACGAACTTCTTGAAAAGCTAAATGGCAATGGATTCAAGGCATATGGATATGCAGATGACCTAGTCATCTACGTTGTCGGCTGGCATGAGGACAAAATTTGTTCCAGATTGCAAGCTGCGCTCAGTCTAACGGAAGACTGGTGTGCTTCAAAGGGATTGTCAATAAACCCGCAGAAGTCCACCGTTGTCCCATTTACCAATAGAAGGAAAGTCAACTTGACTAAACCCACTTTGGCAGGGACAGAAATTGAGTTCTCAGAAGAGGCGAAGTATCTAGGGGTAACTCTGGACAAAAGGCTCAATTGGAACTCACATCTCCTTAACATTACCAACAAGGCTACAAGGGCGTTTTATGCCTGCCAGAGACTCCATGGTAAAACTTGGGGAATATCACCCAAACTAACGTATTGGTCTTTCAATACGGTCGTGAAACCTGTTGTCACATATGCGGCACTGGCCTGGTGGCCAAAAGCAAAGAAAGCAAGTGCGGGTGCCACCTTGAGCAAGCTACACCGCTTGGTCTGTATGGCCATCACAGGAGCTATGCGCACCTGTCCAATGGATGCCCTCGGTATAATTACAGGCATTCCTCCTCTATCTATTCTGATAGAAAAGGAGGCCTGCTGGAGCTCCATACGGCTGCCCAATGTAATCAGCATGAAGAGTGGAGATCTTTGGGGTCACTTGGAGGTTCTCAAGCCTTTTCTGGATGATCCCGCTATCAAGCTCACAGATATCATGCTACCGAAATTATCCTTTGATAAGCCCTACAAGGTCAGGATGATCCCGCTATCAAGCTGTAAAGCGATAATATCTATGATTGACAAAGGGTCCCAAGTATGGTATACCGATGGATCAAAGATGGAAGACGGGAGTACTGGGGCAGGCGTGCTTGGACCAAGGTTCCAGAAAAGTCTGCCAATGGGCTCATACCCAACCATATTCCAGGCGGAGATCTTCGCAATCGAAGTCTGTGTTCGAGAATGTCTTCGGAGAAGGACAAACGGGGCCAGAATAAATATTATGTCGGATAGCCAGGCAGCACTAAGGGCCTTAGACTCATTTAAAACGACATCAAGGCTTGTGGACAGTTGTAAAACTCTTCTGAATAGCCTAGGAGCCCATAATAGAGTTACGCTGTGGTGGGTCCCTGGGCATGAAGGGTTTGAAGGCAACGAAAGGGCTGACTATCTCGCAAAACGTGGGGCCCAAACGCGAATGCATGGCCCCGAGTCTTTCTGTGGTACATCTACAGGATACACTGCAGAACTACTTAGGAGTTGGGAGGAATCTCAGATTGCTGCCCCCTGGCGTAAGTCAAAGGGAATGAGACAATTAAAGAAATTCATAACCCCTTCCAGGAGGAACTCAGAAAGACTCCGTGAACGCAGCCGGGAGGGTCTTAGGCCTATTACAGGCTACCTGACAGGACACTGCAAGTTAAGGTTCCATCTAAACAAAATGGGGCTTTCTGTAGAGACGGACTGCAGGTTCTGTGGGCTGGCGGAGGGAACCTCAGAGCACATTCTGTGTGACTGCCCGCGTATCATGAATAGCAGACTGATGCACCTTGGGGAACGATTGTCTTCTCCATCCAAGATTTGGAACACGGCACCCTCTAATGTGCTTAATTTCTTGAATAGCCTAAGGTATGAGTGACTACAATCAGGGTTTAGCACAATAGATCTTTTAGGTCGCAGCGCGAGTATACCCGACGTACTACTAATAATAATAATAATATGACGTATTCTACGTTTAAGTTTAGCGGCTGTGACTTCAACACACATCGCAGGTCAAGAAGCTCGCGCTGGCCTGATCCTTTTATCAATATGTAAGCATTCATATAAATATGTTACGTATTGTTCATCTTTTGGAGCTTTCAAGTCCTGCAGCTGGATTCCAACATTCGCTATCGCTTATTTTGATCGCCAAAAATCTCCCCTCATACTGCCAAATTTGGCTGATTATACATTGCATCTATTAATTTTAGATGTTGTGCATTTTCAGGCCCCACTGCTTTTAATTTAGGGAATTTTGGCAACGAAAATTTGGCGTAGCGATTGTCAGAATTCCACTGCTGTTGACTCTTTAGAGTAGCCAATGGGTCATTCCATGTAAAAGAGGAAAATGACATACATTTAAAAATGTTATCTTTATTTCAGTAGTAACCTTTTTGTAAACGACTAAATTTAATTAATCTGTTGAAAAATATTAAAAAATAAAAAAACCGCAATTTTTGTCTATGGAAACTTTTACCTTGATAGAAAATTACTTTCCACCGGTCACAAAGACCTTTCGCACCAGCCACAACTTAAAATTTTTTTTAATATTTCCATGAAGATTATAATACTATGTGCAAACAGGCCAATTAGCTGAGGCAATCAAGCTTTAAATTGCGGCATTGAGTTTGGTGTTCACACGCACGTCAGCTGCGCAATTAGCGATACGAAATCACCTGCTGGATTACCTACAGTGATGGAAAAGTTGGTACAATCGTACCTTTATTTAGTTTGAAAGTACATTCGGTACAAACACACAATTTTAGGTACATTAGGAACGTAGTTAAATAACTTCTCAGGAGATCAGTTCTTATTTTTACTGATATTTCAATGCATTTTTTGGAGCGGGCAACTGATCTAATAGCTTCCCTCCTTTGTGAAGGGGCATATAAATGTGACAGAAAGGCGGTCGAAGTAACGCAACTGTAGTTGATTTCGCCCACGATCCAGAAAATAAAGGTCGCGCCATTCGCGGACCGCTAACCCTCTCTTCGTCGATTTGACAGCATCCAAATCGCTGACGACATAAAATACTTTAGTTTACATTCACTGTTGCCAACTTGATGCTTTTCGCACCAAATTTAGTGGGTATTCAAAACGCGAAAATTTCTGAATTTTGCTTTTGCTTTTGTTTTTAGTTTGAAGACATCAAATTAGAATATCTTAAAAAAATGGAAGCAAAATGTATAGCAATCGTAAGTGTGGTAAGCAATTTTACAAAAATTTAAACAAAATCATGGCTCAGTGACAATCAGAAGTGACAACGAAATATGTGCAGCACCTTCAGTCATGCCAGAAGAAATCGACCGTTGTGCAAGAAACATTGATTTTTATTAATTTGAATCGGCATCCTTACAATAAAATTATGTATTCATATAAAGTCCATAAAATACACCAATAAAAATTTGGTGCTTTTTCAAATTCAAAACTTGGCAACACTGCCTTTTGTTCGATGCTTCCTCTTTTTCTTGTCGAGTTCGTCTTGCTCTCTCATTCTGGTATATTTTGACGTCACGGCCAGTTGCTCTCAGCTCGATTGGCGCAATCTTGTATTCTATCATTCTTGGGTTTGGCCAGATAGACGGAAAGTATTTCTTTTTTAAAACGTCACATCGAAGAACTGGGAGTCAAGTATTCACCTTTTCTATAACATTAGTTTTGTCTTGCGCTGCTCGAAGAGATTCTCTTCATAGCCAAAATTTATTTAATGTGAGTACAGAAGTTTATATGGTATGGATGGGAATTGTTGTCCTCCTATATTTTTTTATATAGAATATATCTATAACTTTTAGGTAAATTTTCCGTAAATTAGGTACAATTTTATAATTAAATTTTCCATCCCTCTTGGAACATCAGCTGTAAAAGAGGACCAGAAACAAACGCTGATTGCTCTTTGTTCAATAAACATACCTCCAAGTCAAAACTAAACATACCTAGCAGAGTTGCATAGAGAATCTGACACAAATTAATTGCCAATTAATTATTAAATAAATTGGGTAGCAATTAAGGCTTAAATTGGTGAAAAGGTTCTTTATTGCCAATTAGGTGCCTGTTTGAACATAGTCTGATGGCCTAATTTTTATTAACAACGAAAGCATATACATACATAGTTCATATATTACAACACAAAAAAATCTTTCCTGAAAATTAAGTTTTTGGGCTAAAATTCATCTTTGAGTGCACAAAGGTAAAATAGAGTTCTTTTAAGTGTCCTCAAGTGAACTCAAATTATAGTTAAATAGAACTAAAGAATCGTTTGGTATTGTTATTTATCTTTCTTAAAAGATATCTTTCGTTGTGTTATTTATGTATGTTCCAACGACATAGTTATAATTCATAATTGATCACATTCTGTCTCCAATGTAAATGAAAAGTGTTCATATTTTGGGATATTTATTATATAATATGGTGTTCACATTATCGCAAGTGTACTGCATTTGTTCTGTGATTCATCAACTTCCTTAAGCTCTTGGTATACCATGGAAGTTTATGGATTCGAGCGGGCGAAGAGACAGACTATTACGAAAGATTTCAAAGATATTGAACAGAAAAGAGCCAAAGCTTTCGGATACAGTTTTTGAACTAAAGAGATTTCCTATCAATTTCTAGAATTTTGGAGTTTAAATGATCAAAATTATCGTTGGACACTGGAGCAAGGCGAATTTATATAGGGTGGTTTATTAGATTAGCTGATTTTATGTATGTGTTGCCCTTCACGGCTTCGAATGTCAAATTGAAAAAATTTTGTTTGCGTTTCCACACACATTCTTATAGATCTCAAAATGAGATATAAAATATTGTTTAAATTAAAAAAAGAACGTCGAATTTAAATCGTGATGTGAGATGTTTTGATAATAACCTCATTGTTGAGCTATCGAATGTGAGTTAAGATATTAAACACTTTTTAACAGGGACCGAAAATAGTTTTTTTTAGATGTTATAAAAGTCCGGGGCAAAATATTGTCGTGGAGTAAAATTATCAATATTCTTTCGATCCCAGCACCTCCTGGACAAGAATTCTGGATTGTTTTTATTTTTCGAATATTTTAGCAAAGAGTCCAATAATAACTGAAAAATCGGGAATGTTGTTTTTTTAGGCCAGTAGTACCTGTTAAACTTGGCCAAATGTTTTTTAAGTCCGAAACAAAAGTCCTTTACTAATAACAAACAAATCGCTTTCCAAATTAAACAAATTTGGTATCAAATGAAAGAAATATCTAAACGAAGGTTGTCACCTATTTATATATTTTTTTTATAATTTAATAAAATTTGTTAGGCCAAAATAAAACTCCTTTCTTAAAAATAAACAAACCGCTTATCCAAGTTAAACAAGTTTGGTATGAAATGAAAGAGGAGTGAAATAGTTTCCAAACAAAAATATATCAACGAAGGTTGACACCTATTTATAAATATTTTTATAATTTAATAACATTTTTTTTAACAGGTGGCAACCATTAAAAAACCTAACAAAAAATTTAAAATGTTTCATCTAATCCCATCCAGCCATTTCCGACTTAAGAGAGGTCTCGAGCACGGTGTCCGTTTCTGAGTTCACTAAATTCCCTATACCGATAAAAAAAAGTTCTAATTTCAAACTTCAACTTGCATCAGGGTGGTCCAAAAATGCTAATGAAAAAGTCAACGTCGGAATTTTTATGCTCTCACCCCCTAGGATTGTTGTATACCGAAAATATATTCCCCCAATTTTTTTATTTCGAGGTCAAAAAATATTTAGAGTCCGCTCAAAGTTTGCAATGTATTTATATGGGAAAACAACTTTTCGAAGAAATGGTACAGAATTAAAAAAAATATATATTTTTTCGACGGGAAAACTCTGCTTTTCTGCAGGTTGTCCTCTATAATAATACCCAATTGTTTATTTAACTATTTTTTCATAGTAACTATAATTTATAGGTCCGCCAAAATCCCTAAAAACTCCCAAAAATGCAATGGGGACCCCAATAAAATATCGTTAGTATTAAATATGGTTAAATAAAAAAATTTGTATTATTATTGGAAGTCTCCCGAAGAGAACCAGAGTTTTCCGATCGAAAACTATTGATTTTCAAGAAATCTATACGATTTCTACGAATAGTTGTTTCTTCCCATATAAAATACCTGGAAAATTTTAAGCGCTTTGAGCGACCTCTAAATATATTTCCATTTTTCGACCACCCTAATGTACATACAACTCGGAACCCGCAGAGGAAGAGGGAGGCCTCCACTGCGACGGAAAGACCGGGTGGAGAAGGCCCAAAATCGGCGAAAAGTGGTACTTTTAAAAAACTAATTTTTTTCAGTTTTTTCACTAGAAATTTATATCTAAAGTGACGAATTTAGAAATGGTTCGAAACTATAGAAAAAGGGATGCAGAACTAGTTCGGAACTATCGAATAAGGGATGCAACGGGCCCCCCGTTTACTTTACATAGATATGTGTTTGGCGACTTTTTCGTTCAAATACGCGTCTATTCTGTGCTTCACAGATGCTTTCTCATAGCCTGGTAATACAAAACTAAAATTTGTGTTAACATTTCAACATCTTGGGACCGTCTGGAATCTAAGAAATAACAACGAGCATCTCTGCAAACTCAGCTACAGCTAAAGGTATGTAAACGTACATTTCTTACAATCATTCAAACAAATTTAATTTCAAATTGAAAAGGCAATTCTTCCAAAATAACTTAAAATCGCACACACGGAAAAACCAAAAAGATTGAAAAATCATGATACTTTTTTCTTTCGTCTGCCGATTTTAGAACTGGTTCGGAACTATAGAATTTAGGACTAGTTTGGAACTATCGAAAAAGGGATGCAGCGGGGGGGCAATTGACACTTCCTAGGACATCGCCATGTTAAATTCGCCAGTTGCTTGCATGCAAAAGAGATTTATCGCGAACTAGTACTGGGTCTAAATGTACTAGAAGCACACCAGTTCAGAACGAGAGATTTTCCCCACATGGTAGTTATACCCTTCGGAACCCTAATCAATAATATTTTCTAACTAAAGACGACTGGACACTGGATTTTAAATAGGTGGCAACCCTCTTTGTTCGAGTACTTACGTCCACTTGTTGCGTACGTGCCGAGTGCACTTGCCTAAACCGTATGCATGTAAATGCGTAACGAAAAGAGCTACAATTTGCTTTACAATCTACGAATCTCAAGTGTTTATTCTCCAATATGTTGTATTACAATAAGAAGTCTAATTCAAGGTGCCAGAGGGGCGGATTTGAAAATTAACGATGCGAAAGCGGTGGCGGTCAGTAGAAGACTAAAAAACTTGGGCTGGCGCGCTCGGGTCTCCCCGTACCGTCGCTTTACAATTCAAAAATCGGAAAAACACGCCACCCAAATTTACGATATACAAGTTAATATGGTCAAGGTTGCAAAGATAAGGAGTACATATTCTAAAAAGGTTTACAATAGTATGCGAATAAGATTTTAAGTTTAAGTTACAATAATTAAAAAACTTAAAAATAATAAAAATATTTGATTTGGCAAACGAATGTAAAATAATTTAAAAGTATTTGAAAATTGTCGGTGTTCTGCAGGTGAAGGCTTTGCTCATGTCTTCAACACTCTTTAAAAGTAGTTTCAAACTAAATTTTTTTTAAATCTCTTTCGTTTGACATTGGGACACATATTACAATTAAGTGATAAATTAAGTTGCATTTGATTTTTTAAATACGTGGCAACTCTCCTCTATACAGTTCATAAATTGATCCGATTTAAACTCAGTTCTATTAACACCTATCTCCTAATTTCACTTATTAAATAATTTGAATTGAAATATTCAAAAATATTCTCAATTTAGTTCTAAGTGAACTAAAGATATCTTTACACTCTTTCGTTTGAAAATCATATTTTAATATTTCATACAAATTGTGTATAAGATAAATAGATTCGCCGCGAGCTTGAAAAAAGGTATCAATTGCCAAGCAGAAAAAGTATCAAAAGCAAACACAACTGTTATTTTTTAAACTTTTATTTGAAAAACAAATAATAATTAAAATTTTATAATCAAATCCATAGTTATAAACAAAAACCGAGAATCTATATGCTAATTTGCATATATAACAGCAGGTTGTATTTCCCTTATAAGAGTTACCAAATCAAACATATAAATATCTACATATTAAATTTTAAGACCTTAAATAACAAGAAAAAAATGATTTGCCTTTAAACTAGTAATATTATTGATAGTTTTCAAAAATTAATTTCTGCCAGCCAAAAGTAGCATTTGTGAACAAAAGTAACAAGTATAAAATTTTAAAATATAGAAAAAAATAACAAAAATGAAACAATTGTATCAAAACGGCCACGCTGGTGGCAACCCTCTTTAAAGATATTTCCAAACTAAAATTTTTTAAATCTTTTCTAACTGATGGAAGAAATAGAGTTAGATTTTCTAAACACGTGGTAACTATGCCATCTTTTAATAATTCATTTAACTTATTAAATAATTTGAATACAATTTTTTAATGGTGGCAACCCTCTTCAAAGGTTTCCAAGTTCAAACTAAAGATTCCTTGAAAATATCTCGTAATATTTCATATACTTTTCGTATAAGTTAACAAAATTCGACTTTTAAAAACGTTGCAACGCTCTTCAAAATATTTTCAAGTACTACGCTCTTACGTCTGTCACCCATTCGGTGGCAAATAAATATTTCAATTACCTTAGTTCAAATTGATTTGAGTTTTATAAACAGGTGACAACCCTCCTACATGTACTTAAGAAATAAACATTTTCAAAACCATTTTGGTTGATAACCATATTGCAACAACTCATTTAAATTTTTAAATTATTTGAATAATTCTTATTTTTGAAGGGGTGGCAACTATTTTCGAAAAACTAAAACCTCACGGCACATCTACAGCCCAAGCCCTTCAATATTACACCTCGTTTTTCAAAATCGAACGAACGGTGCGGATCAAATGACATTGATTACTAAACAATTTGAATTTTTTAACACGTGGCAACTCCTTTCGAAAAAATAAAACCTTTTCGCACATTTACAGGCCAAGCCCTTTAATCTTGCGCCTCATTTTTCAAAATCGAACGAACGGTGCGGATCAAATGGCATTGATTGGATTGAGGTGGCATCTCTTTTCGAAAAAATAAAACCTTATTGCAAATCTACAGGCCAAGCTCTTTAATTTGAAACTTCATTTTTGAAAATCGAAAGAACGGTGCAGATCTGATGACCTGGACAAAAAATTTCTTCGCGTAATAAATATGTATATAGATTACAAAAAATATGTATATATATGTAAATAGGTGGCCATCTTTGTTGAAATATTTATGTTTGAAAGCTATTTCAGTCCTCTTTCATTTCGTACCAAATTTGATTTGGATAAGCGGTATTTTGTTATTATAAGGAAAGGACCTTTATTTCGGACTTAAAAAATATCTGGCCGACTTTTATTTAGGACTAAAAATAATTCCGGGTTGACATATTATTTTATTCCAAATAAAATAAAAGTCTAAACATAACTTTTTTCTAAGGACTTTTTTTATAAAAGTCCCGGTCCCTGCTTTTAAGAACCAACAAATTTATACTGTTCATTAATACGTGCGTCGATGTAACCGCTTAAAAGATTTTGGCCGAGTTCACCAAAGCACACCAGTCGTTTCTCTTCTGTGCCAACTGGCGCCAATTGGAAATGCCAGGTGAAGCCAAGTCCTTCTCCATCTGGTATTTCTCTGTTGCTGCGCTAAAAAGGCGGAGATTTGTTTAAACACTGTTCGTCGTGGGAAATATTTTTTTTCTCCATAATCGAATTCGGGTAGGAAATATCTCTTTTAATTTAAATACTAATTTAGTAGCCAAAGCATTCGCTGCCAGGCGTTCATTGTAGCATTGTTTCGGGGGGAGGCTCTGGCAAAATATTTTTTTTATTTTCACTTTTATTTCAACATATTTTGATTAAAAGAAAAATACTGATAAAATTTAAATATTTCACACAAATAACAAAAAATATAATCGATAATCGGCAGTGTGCTACTATGATAGCTCGGCCCTGTACAAAAAAAAAACGGTACTGTTTTTCCACTGGAATTATAAAATCTATTATATTTGAAGAGTTACGCCAAAATATCACGCAAAAATATTAAGATTTACGTGAGCTGGACCGATTTGAAAATACCTCCAAAAATTTAGTTTTTATACCCGAGCGCACTTGTGCACAAGGGTATATTAATTTTGTTCACATAACGGTTGTTTGTAACAGCCAAAACGAATCGAGATAGATATAGACAAATGTATACATAAATGATCAG
>NW_016157189.1:171223-239346 GCF_001687245.7 Rhagoletis zephyria
CTAACAAATCGGCTGCCGTCTAAATCGAAATTTCTCCGGCTGTTTGCTATCGCAACCGGATAAATCTAGCCGGAAAACGGCTAAAATGGCAACACTGCTTATGAGGTATCATTGGTATGGTATTTTCTCACCCTTTTAATTTCTTTGCGAATAAGCTCATTCAAGGTATGAAAGAGGAAGGTAAGATAGACGAGTGTCATTCCATGTTGAATTAAGATGCGTTGGTATTGAATAAAGAAAAAATTGGGACGTAAATGAGTTTTTTTGCAGAGTTTTTTTGCAAGGGTGAGAAAATACCTTTCCACTGATACCTCATAAGTCTATATCGGTAAAGTTTTGGAGTAGTTATTCAAGTTTTTCTTACACAAATATTTGGAAAAAGTTAAAAAACAGCATCAAAAATCTCATTATTATGATTCCGTTGATACAATTTTTTAATATTTTTATGTAGATTTTTTAAGCTTAAACTGTTTTGTTATCTGAGGTGATTTTTTTCCAAAAAATCCTTTAAGAAACTATTTTTATTCATAAGAAAATAAATTTTTAGAGGTATTTTCAAACCGGCCCAGTTCACGTAAATCTTAATATTTTTCCGAAATATACTGGTAGAAGTCTTAAAATATACTAGTAGTCGAAAAAATTATAGCCGCACCAAATTTTCACAAGTTTTAAAATATTATTTTGGTTGTTATTTAATTTTGGTTAGTTTTTTATAGTTCATTCGTTAACAACATCCATATAAATACAAGTTTAAAGGCAGTATCACACGATTGGGTATTTGACAAAATTTGGTGCAATTCGTATCCCAAATATTTTTCTTTATCCCAATCACGAAAATTAATTTGTTGAAATTTTTCAATAGAATATCGCTGTATTGTACCAATCTTTTGACTACAAAAAAAAATATTTTCCCTTTTTTTTTTTTTTTTGTACCAATAGCCCAATATAAAAAAGTACCAATCTATGCAAATGTACAAATCGAGTGCCTCTGCCTTAAAAATGTATGCAATAAAAAAAAAAATTCAACAAATTTTCGTAAAAATGTCGAGTTTTTTAATTAGATTCTGAGTATGCAGTTTTGTAGCCCATTGAATTCTACTAGAATAGAGTAAAAGTTTCAAATGGCTAAAAACTACGAACTGGTTTGTCAGAACACCTACACACAGTAGTCAAAAAATTATAGCCGAACCACTTTTTGCCAAGTTTTATTCATAAAAATATAGTTCATTCATGTGCAATACAGAACACCTAAAAAAAATACTCCTTTAAATCTAACTCACCATAATTTTACCCGTAAAGGTTCAACAAAGTCTAAATAAGATGTGAGAACTTATTCATAAAAATTTATGGATTTATAACTTATACTAGAACTCGACATTTGGTTGTATGTAGTGTGTGCATGTAACACTGTGTGAAACTCTTAGATATACTCCTAATATTTGAAACGTCGGTTTCAACAAATTTTAATACCACATGCATACTCACATATACTAATTTACATACATTCATACTCATAAGTACTCAACATCCATTTATTGACTCTCATAATAATTGTCACTTCCAGCTTCTTTTATTGACATTGACTTTTATGAACACATGTGCATACATTTGAATACAAGTTGTGCTTGGTAATTAAAAAAAAAATACAGTTAATATGTATCGTGTGTTATTGATCGTTTTAGCCAAACCGCTTCCGTCAATTGCACGATGATTTTGATGTGTGTGATTCAATTAGTTATCCATATTCGCAAGCTTATGGCTGGTGAAGAATAGATGGTTGTGGTTGTTGTGGTGTTTACGGGCGCGGCTCTAAACTGCTTTCACTTATAATGGTGACGTGATCGGCAACCTCGAGCATTCTATTGCGAAAAGCTAGCGTTTGACAAAAGTGCGTTGATTGGCGGACACCCGTTTACGAACTGGGTGCTTGAGTGACTTGACTTTTCATAAAATACATGCTGCGGGCAGTGTTGCCAATGAAAATTTTTTTCTCCGACCAAATTTCGGAGCAAAAAAATTTCTCGCAACAATTCACAGTTTTTTAAATACATAAGAAATATGTATGTATGTGTTCTAACTTATGAGATCAATATCTAATTTTTGCACAGTATGTTTGCATTTCTATATGTAAAAAGTGACATGTATACATGCAAATACATACATTTCTTGTATGAACACTTTTAGCGAAATCAAAAACAAAAAACGTCCGTATTAAAAAAAAAAATCTATGTAATGCAGAATTTACACCAGACATTACATGCGAACTATTTTATTGACTATGTTGAGCATTAAACACTACCTATATCATTACGTTCATAAAAATAATAATTTAAAATGGCTTACAGTTTTTGTCATTTCAATGCCTGTCGGAAATTCGGTTTAAGAATTTATGAAGTTTCTGATGACTTGTCATTTCATTGTCAAGTAAATTTCAAAGCCTAAGTCATAAAACGGCCCTTAACGTAGAATAGCCTTATGTAATTTTTTTCAAAAGTTTTTACGGATTGTTAGTTATTTGATAGCTTTGAATAAATCTAATAATAATATTGAAGTCGTTATTGACAATGTATGTATATTTTAAAAATTACTTACAATAAAGTTGTAGTCAGATCGCCGTGTTTTGTTCTTTATAAAAATTAAAATTAAATAAAAGAAATTATTTGCCAAAATATATGAATCGATCTTGGAAGATCGATTTACCTTTAGACGATTTCTTCCTGCATCGATTTCTTTTATTTCGATTCGAATCAATTCAAAAACCGATCTTTTTTATTTCGATCTGGCATCTCTAATAGGAATAATGCCTTGGTTATAATGTACGGGGCAAATCGTAACAAATCGTGGCAAATTCGTAAGGATCATTGCCTTTGCGTGTCATTTGTGTTCATTCGTCATATAATAGATAATTAAGTGACCGCCCAAAGCAAATTAATCCGACCAGATTTGGCCGGAAACGCACAAGTTTGGCAACGGTGGCTGCGGGATGTACATACATCCATATATACATAATATGGGAAAATCTGTGAAACCGTCCGATCCAACGTTGAAAAAACATAAATTTTGAAACTGAACACACAAAAATAAACTATACATCAAATGGTTTGAAATCCATTGCTGAAACAATACATTTTTGCGTGATTAATTTTCCTTAAATACTTAAAGAGTTATAAGTCAAAAACGGTAATTTAAAAAATTCAAATTTAGCGATATTTCTAGAGGGGTAGGTTTTGTCCGATTTCAAACATTTCCAAGACGGTGTTTAAGAAGGTTAGGTGCAAAGGTGTGACTGGTGAAGTGGGTTTAGAGATACACATATTTCACATAAATAGGCGGGTCACGCCCGATTTCCAATTTTCGCTAAGATCCATTGTAAATATAATTTTTGAGTAAATATTTAAAAATTCGTTAACCGCACTGCACCGCACAAATATCGGAAAGTCCTTTACATACACACATATAAATTCATGGTCGTATTGTAGACAAAAATTTTATTTAGCTTTGCAACTGACTATATTAAGAACTTTATCCACGGATTACGCATGATCACAAAAGGGGAAATTTGAAGCCATTCACGCAAAGTATATGAATGTAAGCAGTCTCTTACTTCTCTGCTAGCTACGTACATTTGGCTGGCTGTGAGTAAAATCGACATGGTTAAGATATAGTCCAACCTTCCACAATATCTGCCCAAAGGCTTTATTAATCGTAATCGCAAACGCAATTATCAATAGAAATTTGCGCCGTTTCATGGTGAAAGTTTCATAATTTTATATTAAACCTCACTTAACCCTTTCAGTAAAAATAACCAACCACTGAATCTAAAAATTTGTAAAAATGTAAACCGGCTAATTTTTGATCATAGATTTCAAAAATGAAATGAAAAAAATGGGCGCTGAATTACATAAAGAATATAGATAGATACGTTGAGAATACCTTAAGGAAATTTTTAAATGCTACATAATATATTTTCACCTACTTCCCCGATTTGAAATCCGAAAATCGAAATCGCCCAAACTAAGTCGTATGACTGAGCAATAATATATAGATTAAAAGAAATCGTCAATATTGCCCAAGTTTTTTTTTATAAAAAAGAAAATTATATTCACAAAATTAATTTAAGCGTGAGTGACGCAAAAGCACACGGTTCCAAAGATTTACCCATATATTAGGGTGATTGACTCGGTTTTTTCAAACCGGTTTCCACCGTTTGTTTGGATGTAGCGGTTTTTTGGATGGGCGGTTTTTAAAATTTTGAACAAACAGTTTTAACATTTCATACAAATCTTAACCTCTCAATAAAAGTTTTGAGTTTTTGAAGTTTTCTAGTTTTTTTTTTCAGTTTAAGGGAAACCCCTTACTACTCCTACTCCAGTTCCGAAGATGCTTTCTTATGGTTCAACGAACAATTTAATTTTTTTTTACCAGCATATTGACTTTTAGATTCGTAATAAGCGGTCCCAAGAACCTCAGAGGAAAACGTTTGAAGACGTTCGAATCAATTTTAATTTTTTGGGAGCCATATTGGTTTCGCCATTATGAATTTTTAATATCATGCTCTAAGTTAGTAAGCAGCAACCACAAAAACATAAGAACCTACTGTTACTTTTTCTTTTTTAGTTTTGGGTTCTCCAGTGGCACAAAAGTTGTAAAGCAAATCTAGTTTACGGTTAGTTTAGACGCCATAGTTGAGACCCCATGTTAATTTTTTTTTTTAATGTCACACTGTTTTCAATTTGGGATATATATGCGATAATTTTAAGACTTTAATCTTTGTAATCCGTCTTTTAGAATTTGGCCATCGCACTGTAACGATTGACGTGATGTGGAAATGAATTTAGGCGGCACACAAAAAAATGTTCGTACAAAGGTTGTGGAGAATGAAATTATCGACAACTTTGGCATTTGAACATGCTACGAATTTTCAACAGAAATTGTTGAAAAATGGCGAAAACCGTGACCATGTACCAGCTTTTCGCACTTTTTGCTAATTATTTACAATGATTATCTCAGTGAGAGGGCAGGACTAGGGTGAATTTATTTACATAAAAATTTATTCAAGCAAAAATGTTGTAGGTAGGCGTCTGGGCCAATGATAACCATTGGTTACCACCTGTGCATGGTTGTAAGTCATGCAGAGTCCCTACGGATTATAGCGCTGTGGCTTTGCCGTTTAGAGAACTCCGGTGGAGTTTTAGGGGGATGCATCAAGCGGGACTGTTGAGCATCGGTTATGTATTGAAGTTCGAAAATGGGGTAGGCGCTGTGTCCAATGGTAACTCTTGTATCAGCTCTAGGGATGCGCGATACCGATACGATATTCAATATATCAATATCGTTGTTGAGAATATCGGTTATTTTATATCGATATCAAAAGTTGCGATAAGGTATCGATACGATATTTTGTTTCGATATCTGAAATATCGGATGCTATTTTCCCCATTTCTGGCAACTCAGCTTTTGCCTTTCTCTTTCTTATTCCTTTTGCTCATGCATGTTATCACCAAAGTTTCATTCCCATCAAAAGTGACTTTAAAGGTAAAATTGCATTTAAAATACTCAGAAATCTCTCATGTTCATAAAGTTTTTTGAACATAATTTGAAAATATACGTGCTTAGTGATTTTATTTGGTAAGTACGAGCATTTTCATAGTTCCATTTTCAACCATGAATATGTCGAGGAAATGTGTATATAAATACATGCAGATACATTATTTTTCTCGGAAAAAGTGTTAAAACTGTAGTTCCGCGGATTTTACTAAATGTGCTTGAACAATATATACGCAAATGCTGTTAGTAAAGCAAAATATTGATTTAAGCCAAATAATGTTACCCTACCTATACTCTGAATTTCAGCCCCCAGAGCCGCGTCCCGTCATCGAAAGTGTTACCGAAATCGAGATTTCCAAAGATTAAAAGATAGAAAAACGAAATGCAAAACTTGCCAGAAAATTGTTGCGTGCTCTGGGGGGACAACTAATTTGTTTGTACACTTGAAAAATTATCATTCCACAGAAAACAAGACGGTAAGTTACCAGAGTATAAATAACAGTGAATATGTTAGGAGTAAATACAAATAAATATATTTTTATAAACAAAGGTAATTGACATCAGCTCGCCTGAAACAACTACTCAAAAGGAGGATCGCAGCAATTGAGTTTCGAATCGCAATACAGAGTATACCTAGACTTGCTTGTGAGGAGAGGAAAATCAAAGTTGTTGAACTCTGGTTACTATTTTTCAAAATAATTAAAGTGTATCTTATCCCCAGTAACTTCGTGATATAAATTTATGCTTATTCGTGTTTTTTTGGTAGTTTTACGTGTATGTATTTGGCGTTTGTAAATTAAAAACAAACCAACGAAACGAAAACGAAATATACGCAAAACTGCCAACTAACAAAGCAACGAGGTCGGTGTAAATCGATATTGCCGATATTCAATACATCGATATTATTTTAGTAGATATATCGGTATCGAATATCGTCAATTTGGAATATCGCGATACCGACATATCAAATTTTCATTTTCGATACGCATCCCTTATCAGCTCTGTATGCTGAAAGCCTGCAAATGCTTATATATAAATACAAATGTGTTTTATATCTGGTTTGGTACCAGTTAGGGATGGGCACCGCTTCCGATTTTTTGGCACCGCTTCCGGTTTTTTGATTAATCACGGTTTTTATTCAGGTTTTAAACCGTTTAAAAGAAACTATTAAAAACCTGATCTTTTCGGTTTACCGAAAAAAACCGAATTACAAAAAACACTACAAAAACTTACACATATTACTTACTGCTGTGCAATAATTTTTGAAGTGAAACTTCTTTAGCGGCGGTTGGTTGGTTGGGAGTAAATTGGCAAATTCAAAGGAAGTTGCACACGGAAATGATGCAATGGAAATGGTGCAACGGAAATAGTTGGGGCTGAAACAAGTGCTTCCTGTGGGTATGCATATGGTATTAATTTAAGAAAAATTCGCTAATAAAAGGTTAAAGAATAACACTTAGAAAAATACCAATAAAAGAATGAAAGTAAAGGTGATTACCTACATAGATAAAGAAAAGGACAAAGGCAAAGGTGAAAATAAAAACAAAAACAAAGATGCGTAAAGATAAAGGCAAAAATGAAGACCAAGGTAAATTTAAACACTTTACTTATATATATAAGCGCAAAGCTGAAGTGCAATATGTAGATGAAGAAAATGATAAAAGTAAAAGTAAAGGCAAAGAGGAGGATGAGGATACCGATAAAAGTAAAGATGAAGATAGGGGAAGAAAGATTAAAATAAAGGTAATTAAAAAGAAAATGATATAGAGAGAGACATCGATTTTGTTATCGATATTTATCGATTTAGTTATCGATATTTATCGATTTAGTTATCGATATTTATCGATTTTGTTATGGATATTTTTAACAATATTTTGATCAATATTTTTATCGAGTTTCTAAGTTTTTGCTACTAATATTATTATCGATTTTGCTATCGAAATTTTTATTGAATTTGTCATCCATTCTATTATCAATATTTTTATCGGTTTTGTTGGATATTTTATTAGATGTTACTATCGATTTTTTTATAGATAGAGTATAAAGATAAAAATGAAGACAAAGGAAAACAGAATAACATAAATATAATTAGATCGAACTGGGGTAGAGGTAGGGATCTGGATAGAAAAAAGACAAAAAATATAACAAAATCAGATGTATGTATGTATGTACATATGTATGTATGTACTAAATATATTTGTTATGAGACAAAATAGATATGTATGTAACGTAAGTTTAACTTCTCCAGTGTGGCCCAGGCGCACTTACTTTTTCTTAATATTATATAACAACTTAATTTCCATATATACGAAATATAATAAAGCGATGGACATATTTATACAAAAACAAACTTCATTTCACCAAAATTTTTTTTTTTTTTATTTATAAGTAAATACATATCGCTCATTTACTTCAATAGTGTCATAATTCAAAAAAAGCAAAACTCGAGAAACTGGTAATCGACACTGCTATGAAACATAGAAGAAAAGGAAAGCGGTAATTTCTGCATACTCAACTGAAAATTTGTATTTTTTGGATTATGACACTATTGAAGTAAATAAGCGATATGTATATAATTACATATGCATATATGTATATGGTAATATATTATTAACTTCGAAATTGAGTGTACAGTGATTGTTTTTTTTAAATATGTATTTCCAATGTTTTGCATGGTAAATATTTTTTGTTAATTTTTTATTAAAATGTTTTAACAAACGACATATGAATCCAAGTTTCAAACTTGGTTCGAAATTTCAATATTCACAATCGATTATGCTTAGCTACTAGATCAGCAAACATAAATTAAGTAGTTAATTTAAAGTTTGTGGTAAGCCGTAAAATTATATTCTTATCTTGGCGAACTGCGTAATAATTATCCATTGTTGGCGAATGTAAAAACCGGATTTTCGGGTTTTCGGTTTAAAAGCAAAAAAACGATTAACACCTAAATTAAAAAAAAATACTGAAAAAGATCATTAACCAGATTAAAAAAAAACGGTTTTTGAAAACACACGTAGATCCGCAATCTACGACTCAAAATTAAGTTTACGTGTCTCGGCGTTTTTTTTGTAATTTCAAAACTTGAGATTTCCTTATGGTGTATTTTTATTTAAAACCTCGCCTACCGGAATTTTGGCCACGTTTTTCGCAGACAAACATATATCCTCGGGTTCGCAATAAAATTTCCTTTATTTTGATACAAGATTTATTTATTGAACAGATGAGTAAAAATTACTAATATTACGTACCTGTTCATACCTGCCAGTAGGCCAGGAAAAAAATACACAACCCAACATTCTATAAGCTTTAAGGCGGATTCATCGTTTTAGTTCAGAATTTTTATCTCACAAAGTTACGGTTACTATGCATGCGTATTCTGACGAAATTTTATTCTAAAGACTACATACCATATTTCCGTCAGAACAATGTGGTTACTATGCGTGCGTTCTTCTGATAGTCAGAATATTTCTGTCTTCCAGAAAAGATTGGCAAATTTGATGAATTTTATTTCCATGAAAATCCGTTCACTGCATTTATTCTGATAAATTGTGGGAGAACAGAGCGAACTAAGGGAGAGTTAAAAATGGTTTTTCAGGATCTAAGGGACAGCCCACAAAAGTTTTCGAATATTTCAGTATGAAACCAACAACATTTGAATATTTACTGAAAGTGATTGAAGAAAAAATTACAAGACACAATACAATTATTTCCGTGATTGTATTTCGGCAAAACAAAGACTGGCGTTAAGAGAGAAAAGCATATCGAAATTATATTTTTAAACTACATACATATATGGTAGTGGTGACACTTAATAGTACGATGCTAGATCTTCGTGTTGTGGAGTTGCCAGTTGGGAACTTTCCTCTTCGGAGAAAACTTGTTGGAGTTAAGTTCTGTTCTCCAGCATTTTTCTTAAATACATATAACAGTATGCTCATAAGCAGAGGTGGGCACTACCACAAACAAGCGTGAGCTAAAAGCGAGAATGTGTTAGTGTGCCTAATTCATTTTGCATGCTGCTAACTCTCTGCCAATGCCTGCTCATAAGAAAATGCTAGTCAGGATCAGTGATCGGACTTAATAAAAGTTCTCTGTGGTAGATTCTGGAAAAAAATGTGGTAGATCCCAGGTTTCAGATCAAACTTTTTACAGAAATTAAAAAAAGGTTGCACCTAAACTGCAAAATTTTTAATTGGAATCTCTAGACAAAACTTTTAACTTGGGTTTTGCCGATTTTGACAATTCTCAAGTAAAAGTAAACAACGCCTTAAACACTTTAGATGCACTGTAATGTGCTAATACTTTCCAAAAATCGACGATTTTTTACATTTTCTTTATTAGTTCTTTTTAAAATCATATATCTTGCAATTTAGCAATAAAACCACGTTTCGCGACGAAAATTTTATATTGAGGAATTCAGAAAATTCTCGTTTTGAAAGTTTCTTTTCTACTCCCATTCGGCTTTATTTACTTTTACTTGAGAAATCTCATCGCCGCCGGGAATGCGAAATTTTGTATACTATCATTCTTGGTATTAGGGTCATGAATTTCGATACGATACGATACCATATCGATATTTTTGCCATTCGATACCGATACTTTTTACTCGATCAAACGATATTTTTTGGAATCGAGTACCAGAACTCTTGTATCGTATCGAATCGTAAATGTAAATTACAAAGTTAATGGGAATAATGATATATTGTATTGGGCATTTCCAATCTGGCGTGAAAATGTCAAAATTTAAAAACTCTGGGAATTGGGCAAAAAAAATCTTTTTGTAATAACATTTCAAATATTTAAGGCTAATTTTCCAAATTCCGAAATGTAAAAATCTGTCCTGCTTCTTTTATCAGCCGAAGTATCTGACGTGACGTTACCTTACTAAAATTTCTATTGAAAGTTTTGTTGTTAATATTGTTTTTAAACAAATTTTTGACGCAAATAAAACATGAGTTTTAGCCTTAGCTAGGGTTCCATTTCTTGCGAATCTATGTCGTACTATAAGCTTCTTCCTTACTTTGGAATTTATATGTAAAGCAATATGGATATATTTTGCGCTTTAAAGCGCAGAAATGTGTACCTTCTTAGGTTGCAATGTGGCGCGCCTTTAGTGATGTACTTATTAAAGTGCAAAGTGTTAATTCGTTATTAGAAAATGAGAGCAATATTCAGATTTAATTTTTTGAATTTTGTATCGATATTTGGAATATCTAGCCTTTTTATTACTATGTTAATGGGTACCCGATATTTTTACAGCGATACTTTAAATGAGTATTATATCGATACTTTCGGTTCGATATCGTGTCCCTACTGGTTATCACATAGTACTTAGTGTTGTGACAATTTTTGCTCTTAAAATAAAAAAAATAAGGAAAATCATGTGGAGCTTAATTATTACTACTCAAAAATGCGAATATGTGGTAGATTTCTGACCTTGTGTGGTAGATGTGGTGGATGCTCAAAAAAGTGGTAGATCTATCACAATGTGGTAGAAGTCCGATCACTGGTCAGGATCTTCGTTCAAAGAAGATGAATTTCGCTCTTTGAAGTTTTGTAATTTTCATTCTTTCTTGATCGCGTTGGCATAACTATTTGCCTTTTTTTCCTCAGGAGGAGCAAAGTTTTGTTTTGAATGTCTTCGTAACATATATTCGCTCGGAACATTACCCTGAAGTTTTCTTTTTCCTTTATCACCACTGCGTTTTTTTTTTGATATTTGCTAAACTCCCTACGAAATGTATCTCTTAACCCGCGCTACTTTGTTTTCGGCACTTTAACTGAAATTATTAAAAAAAAAAAAACAAATGATCCACGTCGAATGGTGTATATTGTGCTGAGAATTAAAATCGATGATTTTGTTTTTAATTAGCTGTCGTTTTTTACACATTTTTAGCAAATGGGTTGTCCTTTCGAGCATTGAGCTTCTCCCACAGAATTTCACACTGCACTATTCGCAACATAGTTTACGAAACATGCAAAGCTCTGTGGGAAGGATTTTGCGGTATATACATGCCTTTGCCCAATATAGTGGAATGGAAAGCCATCGCTAGTGACTTCCACAAAAAATGGAATTTCCCTTTCCCGCATCGGTTGTATAGACGGCAGGGACCGAAACTAACAGTTATTTTTTAAAGTAACCTTGGCCAAATACTTACATATATAAAAGTCATTTTCTGATAATAAACAAACCGCTTATCCAAATGGGCGATGTTTTCTTCTACATACGTATGTATGTAAATCAATGTAAATCTTGGTCCTGACATGGTTATTTGAGCATAATTGTGTAAGAAACTACTTATTTCTTGCAGACTTACTCAGTTCTGAACTTTCGTGTGCTTTAGACATTTCAGGTACAGGAACCTCCCAGGGCATGGGAACTGCACCTGGGTATTAACGCATGCACTTAAAACTATTTGCCTGCAATGGGCCAGTAATAAAATCATTCGCGATGAAATGATTTTCACATACACGGGAAGAATCTTCCAATTGAACACCGCAGCTGTTCTCCCAACGAAGTCTTCTAACTTCGCAACTAGCCGCCTTAAAGTATCGCACCACTTTAACGTCTGGGCTCTTGCCGCGTACAAAGCAACGTACGTCTTTTTGTATTACAGGTGACGATATGTATCTATAAATGGATGTGGTCGAAAAACAAAAAAAGTCACACAGTCCAAAATATCACAGCACGCAATTGAGTTTTAATGAAAACTAGAAAATGCAAACCTGAAAAGGTTTAAAAGTTATTTATCATATGACATTATAGACGGTGTTCTAGAGAGAGAAACGTCAAAATCACTTCTACCTTATTTAATATGCCCTGATTATACATAACTAGCTACAAGAGAGTTCGAGATAGTTGTCACTTCTACCTTATTAAATATGCCTTGGTTCTGACGACATCAAGGCGAGTTTATATAAGGTGGTATTACCAGATCAGCTAATTTTGTGTATGTGTTTCGCCTCACGGCTTCTTATTTTAAATTGAAAAATTTCGTTTGAATTTCCACACACACTCTCACAGATTTTGACAGTTTATGCCGCCAAAGCAAAAAGAAACTACATGTAAATTTTTGTTTTTGTACTTCTGCAATCACCTTATATTAATTCGGCTTGGACGACATCGTACGTATTCTGACGAACAATTCGCAGACATAGTAACCACTCTTAGTAGAAAACATGTGTTTGTTTGTATCAACGAATTCTTACGTATTCGTCAGAACAAAATTTCGTCAGAATACGCATGCAGAGTAACCGTAGCCTTTTACTTTCGATTGGTATATAATTTGTCCTTTAAACAAATGAGGGCAAAATTAAAAAAATATAAATTTTTTAATATTTGATTAAAATTACGCTTGCAAGGATTTTTTAAGCCAACCCACTCGAGAAATATTTACTAACACGTCAAATTTCGTACAAAATAGATTTCGTCCATTAAACAGATGGGTAAAGGTCGTGCCCTATTCGGATCTTAGACTAATGCCCTGTATGCAGCTCTCAAGAAAACGGTCAAGAAAAAATTGCCATTATTTCGTGTGTGTGTCCAAGGTATTTTGACATTTTTGATACTTCATAGCCTGTTGCCTCACTCTTTCCTCAAGAAATAATGGAGCGGGCATATATTTCTGTTGCAAACCTGGGTTGCCTTGTGCTCTTTTTTCACAAAAAACTTTAGAAAACCGTAGTAGAAAGCGTAGCAAATTCCTTAAGAGCTGCGTACTGCCTTAAGGAAATTTGACTCAAGAAAATTTCTTAGCCATTTCTTGTACGTCATTTTATATGGAATTTTTGCGTTTCTTGAGAGCATACAGGCCTTATACAAAGAAAACTAGATAAGTCCATCAACATACATATGTACATGCATGCATGCATACATACATACATATGTATGTATATAAAGATTAAATTGATCGTAAACCCACTCCCGAATTGAAAAGATTGTCAAAATGCCATGTTCAAGGTACCATAGAAAACGTAACTCGGCCTTGTTATTATTTGGAACATTTAAGCTCAACACGTGGTGTCCCTGTAGGTTCAAAATATTGGCGTCAAACGGTGATTTGTCAGAAAAATTCCCTTTCATACATACCTTGGAAATTTAAATTGGATAAGAACTGGGTAACATTTTCCCAAAATTTGCACTACGTTTTTGTAACAAATTGCCTGAATTGAACCCTGAACCAGTTGCCTGAGTTTTTCGAAAAAAACTGAATACAAATCTGCGAAATTTAAGTTTAGATTTACACATTTTGGCCACGGCGAATTTATATAAATTCGCATTGCATTTTGGAGATAAGCTTTTTTTACTGCACTTGATATGCAATTTTAAGTTTGAGTGTACACTGAGGGAAAAAAATATTAAAATCAAATAGAAACGTAATTGATCTTACTATAAACGTCAACGAAAGTACTGTATTTTGGTAAATATTCAATTCAATTACGCGAATATTAAAATGACCGCGTTAGTTCTGAAAAAGCATCCGTGAAGTGAATAATCAGACAAAAACTAAAAAAAAAAAATATTTAACTTGCATGTTGCCTGCAGTGGTATTCGAACCCTGCCCATCTCTGGATATCAACAAATTGTGGCATGCATCTTTGCGCACTCAGCTACACAAAGGTGTATAAATTTCCTTTCAAATGTTGAATATCCATCAACACCACAGCACGCGATTTGTACGGATATACATATAAGTACTATATATGAATGTGTGTGTTGTCACCGCTCTCAGAGCGGCGCTCTGCATGCTTGGGGTGCGTATGTACACCAGTGCCCGCCAAAAAGACAAAAGTCTTAAAATGAGAATGTATTAGTTATGAAACAAAAAATGAGAATGTGTTGGTGGTAATGCACGGAAAAAAATTTCTGTGTTGTATTACTTATTATAAAAACTTTGGTATGTTTTTTTTGCCGTTTTTTTCATTGCGCGCTATTTTTTAGATCAAAACAACATAGAAACATATAATGAAAGTTAACGGCCCCAAGAAAGGAAAATGTTGGTAAAATTTTGTATGTATTGTACAAAATTATTATTATTTTTTTATAATTTAAGTGTGGATTTCTGAGCAAAAAAGATAACGAGCTTCGTACACTCTGAACATTAAAAGAAAATTTCGTTGATTTCAAGTAGAAATAAAATAAAAATATATATATCTAATATATATTTATTTTAAAATTAGGTAAAACTTGGCATTTAAGAACAATTTAAAATAACGATTAAACCAAAAGATAAATAACAAAACATATTGTATGTTTTGATTGAGGACTAGTCTGGTATTAAAAAAAATACATAATTCACAAAGTTCTTTTAATATGAAGAAAAAGCACGACTTGGTACTATATACATTCCTATTTCTAGGGGTGTATGTACGAAAAATTGTGTTATAAAATTTTTGAATGAATATTCATTCATTCTGCTCAGTGTACCTACTTTATTCAACAATAATGCGTCATGAACAGAGGTGGGCACTACCACAAACAAGCGTGAGCTAAAAGTGAGAATGTGTTAGTGTGCCTAATTCATTTTGCATGCTGTCGTGTTCTCATCGCTGCGCTCTCGCTTGTATACGTACACGCGACGCTTACGTTCTTTTAGCATCTGCTAACTCTCTGCCCATGCCTGGTCTTGAACCTGCTTCGCCTATTGTTTGCATGCAACTAAATAAAATTTGTTGCTCTTCTACTCTTTCTGTTGACGTGCGGATCAGTGTTGCCGTTTTAGCCCTTTGGTGGCTTAATTTAGCTACCACATACTTATTTTGGCCACATAAATTTAAAATTGCCCCTAGCCCTTTTTTAGCCCTTTTTTGAATTTATTCATACTTGGCCTGAAAACGTTGTATTTGCTTAATTTGTTTTTTTTTTTTTGCAGTCATGTAAGAGATGAATTTTTAAACTAAGAAAGACTGATATATACATATATATGTATCGTATGCTCTTTACGCTTTCATCCATACATACTGTAAAAGTGTGGGGCTGTTAACTTATCTGTTAACGATTTAACTATAATTTAAAATAGATAAGTTCACGGCCCTTAATATGCCAAATTTGTTAAACGACCCATCAAGTCGATTGACCGTGTATGTTCTTGTGGTGTGATTGTACCGGCATACTGGTGTCGTGAGTGGTGAAATTAGCTCAATTTTCTAAGTAAAAAGTATTTTGGCGGAAATTTCTTGCCCTATATGAGTCAAAGCCGTGTTTGTGGAAGATTACGTTCACGATATTGCAGTTGTGAATTACAAAAAAAAAAACAATGCTTAACAAAATGCTAGAAAAATTATGAAATTTCGGCTCTAATCATTTCGACCTTTTCTCAACCTCATTTTTAAAGAAATAAATATTGTATCAGCATGCTGGTAAGTTATATGCTTCGAGCCTGATGGTACAATGACTTGATGGAACCACCAAGCTGGTGTCGTATATTTCCTCTTTTATACAAAAAGGTTTTTGGTTGGATAAAATATTAGCTTTTTTTCCAGAGTTCATTGTTTTTATATACCATTACTTATTGAAAATGTTTACGTATATACTTATATATGTATATGTAAGTAAAAAATTGTAGCTACCATTTTTAGCCACAACGATTTTTTTGGCTCTTTTTTAGCCCTTTTTTTAAAGGAATTTGGCTACCACTAAAAATTATGCGCGGCAACACTGGTTCGGATTGTGTACGTGCAAGAAGCCGATTGTGTACATGTGAAAGGCCGAATATAGTTCGTTTCCCAGGAAAGTGTTTGGCGGGCACTGATGTACACTCATATACATACTCAGATGTGAACAGTCAAATACGTGCGTAATAAATTTTGTATGAAAATATTATTTTTAAATACGAAAATTTTTAAACTATAATCAAATATAAAGATTAATTTTTACTATGCATTATTTCCCTCAGTGTATGTACACGAAATTATTAGAAACAAACAATAAAAAAGCTCTTGATTAAATGGCCTGTAAAATAAAATTGGTAGAAATATATGAGTATCACAGGCTACTTAAGAGCTGAATGGAATATACGTTAAATTAAATTACTTAACTTTTTATGATTTGAATCTGCAACTTTGGACAATTAAAGTGCTATTCGTTAAAATTCCGCTCATATCTAAATAGATATTTGTTATTCGTAAATAAACATTTCAAAAGTATAAGGCTGCTACAATGGTTCAGCAAATAGGCTTGCGCAAAACTTATAGCAGCGGTTAAAAAATGTACACAAGTTTTTATGCTCTTATAGTTTTAGATAAAAGAGTTATTTGCAAAAAATTAAACTACCGTAAGTGGCAAGGAAAATGAAGGATATATCTACCTCATGCAACAATGTACACTTAGATGCCTAAGATGTAGTTAATTGTACTAGTAAATTGTTGCATACTTAAGTTTATCTCCCAGAGTTTCATTTCACTTACAAAATATTGTTATTTGAAATATTTTTAATTGCCCATTGTCGATAATCGGATTATTAAACTTGTACATATGTACGCACACAAATAGTACATACGTATGTAGATATGTATCAGTGTTGCCAGTTTACATATTTTGTAGCTAGATTTAGCTATTATTTTCGACGTTTAGCTATAGAAATTTACGTTTAGCTATTAGCTACTTTTTTAGCATTTCATAAATCGAGTTAGCTATTTTAGCTAAAATTTTTTTTATAATTTCCCCATTTTCACACAGATGTTATATCGATCAAACCGTGCGACGCACGAAGCAAACAATATACTTTCGAAACTATAGTAAACTTGCGTTTGTAGTTTTTCTCTCTTACGTCAGGTTTTTTGTTTAAGGACCTTGTAATTTCAAAGATGTGATTACTTCAAAAAATTATTTACAAAATTCAGTGCAATGTAGAATAACAGTATGGGTACCAAATGAAAGAGAAAATTCTGTGGATTAAAAAAAAAAATGTTGGTTTACGAGGACGAATGGGTATTGAAAATTCCCTTCTAATTAATTTAATTTTTTTAAGCTTATAAAGTACACATATATGTCTAAAGAACTTTTTTTGACTGTGGTAAAATTCTGCATAAAAGAAAACCGCTATTTTAAATATAATAATAAAATATATGAGCAGCGTTCAGGTATGCCCATGGGATCTCCATCATCACCAGTTATAGCGGACATCATTATGGAAGAGTTACTCAAAAAATTCGAACAGGAGTCGCTCAATAAGCCACGACTTCTTACTAAGTACGATTTATTCGCTATAGTTGAAACCGAGGACACAAACGACATGCTTACAATATTAAACGGTCTCAGCAAATCAATAAAATTCACAATAGAAGTAGAAAAAGAAGGAAAACTACCTTTTCTGGACACCCTAGTGATAAGGAGAAACAACGAAATTACTATAGACTGGTACAAAAAACCGACGGCTTCGGGCAGACTTGTAAATTTCAATTCTAAGCAGGAAAGAAGAATAATTGTAAACACTGCCAACAATTTCGTGAGACGAGTTCTCTCTATCAGCGACAGAATATATCACAACAAAAATATTTTCATTATTAAAAAAACTCTGGAGGACAATGATTTTCCGGGGAAATTAATTAAAAAGCTAATTCACAACTACTATGTTCGTCCGAACGAAGAAAAGAAAAATGATGATTCAAATAAGAAAATTTACAAAACAGCAACTTATGTCCCAGGGTTATCAGAGAGAATCAAATTTTCCAATCTATATGATAAAGAGAACGTCCAATTAGTGTTTACATACGACAATACTCTGAGAAGTATATTTAGCAACACGAAAGACAAAATTCCCAAGCATGAGAAATCTGATGTAGTATACAGTATTCCATGTAATGGCGACGGGTCCCACGTATGCAAACAAGTATATGTGGGGACAACCAAATCAAAACTTAAGACAAGGCTTTCCGCTCACAAATCGAACGTAAAATTAAGGAACACTTACTCGGACAACAAGACGGCCTTGTCATCCCACTGTAAAGACACGGGACATTACCCTGATTTTGATAATGTGAGTGTCTTAGAAGAAGAGAAAAATTACCACAAACGCTTTATATTAGAAATGCTCCACATTGTGAACACCCCTAATGATAAAAGGATGAATTTCAAAACAGACACTGAAAACTGTGCACATGTCTACCGCAACATAATATTAAGGCACAACAAATAAGCCTAATATTGTCTATTATTCGTTCCATGTCCGAACTTCGTCTATCATAACATTGCAATGCTGGATGATTTGCATACATATTTATGTCGTACTGTGCGCCGTCCAATGCAATGTTGTTTGTACGATTTTTTGTTTACTATTACTGTTCTTTCATTTGTTTATATTTTTATGTCCATTTCGTCTCATTGTTTTGGTTTGTTAAATCTTTTGATTTTTGCACACATTAGTCTACCAGGCGCAGCCGAATGTGTAAGTTGTGCTTATATACAGTATGTTGATAGTCTTTTATGCAATTTTTGTAATTAAGATATTTATTGCAGTCCTGATGATGACTTCAGACTGAAGTCGAAATATAGACGATTTAAAAACAACAAAAACAGATTGTTTTATTTCAACCCGGCCTTGAGCTCAAAAAAATATCAACAGAATTTTCAATTAACGGCCAAATATAAATAAACAATGTTATAAAGTTAGAATGACGGAATTCGACGATTTGGTCGAGTGTATATTAGTCCTTCACATCCATATTTTCTATACTTACTTATCCTTAAGTACCGAGTTTAATTTGCCTTAGATATATAGATTTTTCTCTTCAATTTGATGCCCATACGGTTTTCTACATTGCACTAAGTTTTTAAATAATTTTTTGAAATAATCATATTTTGCAAATTTCAAAGTCCTTCAAAAATTCCTGACGTCAAAGAGAAAAACTAAAAACGCAATCTTCCTATATTTGGATCACGGTTTCGCGAATATATTGATTTACTTGTGTGTAAAATCAATTGTCGCACAGCGGTGTTATGTAGTATGTAGTCGAATCACTGATTTCTTATTTAATAATTAGTAATTATAATCAACCGCTTAATTTTGTTCACAACGTTTTCCCTTAAATATTGTATTATCTTAACTGGTTCGCCGAAATGGAAAGGAAACTGTGAAAGAATATTTTTATATTTTAGGAAAAGATTTCCAGATTTGATCTAAAATTTTAATAACATACGGAGCCCTAGCCGCCAAAAGGGCTTAAGCAACAACATGTTCGATTTTCCGTTTTTGACAGAAATCGATTATTTACTACCATACCCACCAGCTGTCAAAATTTCAAAGTCCTACGAAGTACCGTTACAAAGTTATAGCGAAAGTAATTTTGGCTTAAGGTCTTAATTGTACTCTGTTTACCTTTTTTGTGGCCGCAGTGTCGGTTAAGCCTTTTCTCCGTGGTTATTGCCGAAGTACCGTTACAAAGTTACAGCGAAAGCAATTTTCGCTTAAGTGCTTAATTGTACTCTGTTTACCTTTTTTGTGCCTTTCTCCGTGAACAATTTTTCATTACAGAGGGGAATTGTTACATTTTTGTGTGAAAGTTATGAAGTGCTTCTATTTTTCTTCCAAATGGGGACTATTTACAAATAAAGGTAAATACATATATTTGTGGTGGATTAAGATTTATAATCAAACGTTGAAAAATAATACATGTATATGGTCTTAAAATACTTGGTTATTGCAGAGTTTAACTAAAGGCGCACTTGTCCCATACAGCGACACCGATTCTTCTGAAGAGCTAGTAGAAGAGGAAAATTCTGTGTTTGTTTCTTAAAATATTGCACTCCAATAAGGCACAAAAGGCTTATCATCTGCCCTTTGATGCTTTGTCAGAGGAGATGATTGTCCTGAAAAGCAGACGGTTGCTTAAAATGACAATATTATGAAATGCGTGAGCCCGATAAGGATAAGTAGTCAAAACATGCACTTTTACATGGTTGAGTGTAACATCAAACATATTTTTCACCATGGAAGAACAACATTTTTTTTTGGACAACAAAATCACCATTAGTTTTTATAGAGAAAAGGTATTTGAATCAATAACGTATATATTTGTGTTGAACAGGTGTTTTCTGAATAATAAGAATAAAAGAATTGAGTTAAAGGCATCAAAATGATTTTTGTTACTTAATGCAAACATTTTTTTTTTTTAAATATATGTTTTGGCTTAACCGTCACAATTGCGAGCTGTAGCCTTTTTTAGTGGCAGCAAAAAGGGCGTAAGCGACAAAATCGCCTGTTTCGTTAAAGATGGGCAAATAAAACCACCAGTATTAATATATACCTAACATCAGACGTAACTTGTTCATTGACCTTCACGTTAGTATATACAGTAATTGCCGAGTTAATAAAAAAACGCCTACTGAAAAATTTACTTTTTGTCGCTTACGCCTGTTTGGCGGTTAGGGCTCGATATTTACTAGTCACAAATATAAGGTATTTTACTACTCCAATTCAATGTATATAAATATTAAAGTTCATAATTGTTTGCGTTATAATAATCCAATTATTTAATATATTTAGCTATTTTTGAAGAAAAATATTTTTAGCTATTTTGCTTGGCTATGAACTGAATGAAGATCTTAGCTATAAGCCTCATAATTTTCTGGCAACACTGATATGTATGCATGGTTCATATCTGCAAAGCAGCAGCAAAATTTTGAGTGCAAAATTTTACAAATTTTTGCGAACAATTAAATCATCAATACCGTTTGTGGTTAAGAACAAGAAAAAACTATGCAGCAGCTGCATTATAAACTAAACTACTTAAGAATATTTTGAACGAACAATTTTATTGCCACATATGCTCCAAAGCATGACATGTAACATTGTCACACTGCCAACAGCTAGCCCTACTGCCTTCCAAATATCGCACGATGAACCGATGGAAAGCGATACTACCTCAAAACACCCTATTATTTATGTATTTATGTATGTATGTAGTTTTGTTTGCCGATGAGACAATGGCAACGAATTGTTTGCATTGTTATGCAATGTGCGACAAACAAAATGCAGTTGATGTTGCAATGCTCAAAAGTGTTCTAAGGTCGATCGAAAAACGGCTGTGTTGGAGGTGCGTCATCAGTAGTAAGTAGCAACTACTTGCGAAGTCATCGTACGACCTGATCTGTTTAGCAGTGCATACACCGCCGAATTTGAAAGTATGTGTTAAGCGGCAACTGTTGGCCGATCGGAGACAATGGACGCGCCATATGTCCTCCCATAGCCCATAGCTGACAACGTTTAGCGGGCGGTTTTTCTTTAGCTATCGGGCGTATACGTTTGGGAAAACACAGGGCCGTATGCCTAAAAGTGGCGCTCTTTGTGCAGTGTCTTCAATTAGAACAGGTTCTAGCCGATAACCTCGAAAATTCTGTAACAGTGGTACGTTCGTCGCTTTCATCAGAACACGTCTTTTTGCAACTAACTTTCCGGAAAGTTACGCGAGATTTGATTTGAAGAGTATGGCCTTAGCAGAGACTTGTAAGTTCTCTGAAGTCTCTAATTTAGATCTATCCGTGAAAATTCTAGAACAACCCAGACTAGATTTCAATGCAACAAGCTATGGAGGCCTACATGGAATTATGAATTCAAACCTACGTAACTTAACTCCCGACATACAGAAATAAGAGTGCACCCGAATCTAAGCGAAGCAATATGCTTCTATATAAGTCACGACATTCATAGCATTTTCCAAAAGAAAAAAAGTATATTTTTCTCATGCGAATAACTTATATTTTTATTTATGAATTTTTTCATTTATTTATATCTTATATTTTTTGTAAAAAATCATTTGTTTTGATTGGTTACCCGATTCTCCAGATATAAGAAGGTTATGCGGCGATATCGCGAAAACTACATGATCGAAAAATAGTATGTGGATTTTCGGACTCAGTGGCCGACCGATTTTACATGGCAATTGGATGGTCCCGTTCTTACGTTTTTTTGGCCGTCAACTAGTGCAATTGGGCTAATCGCTAACCTGGGACTCGTTTATATCACATATTAAACGGTATACTGAAAGTGCCACGACGCATCCGGAAAGAGGATAACGGATTTTCATGGGTAACTTTGGGTGTCTGCCGTCTTCTTCCCGAAGTGCTTAACAGTTGCTATATACTTAAGCCAAAGTACTTACCTTTCATAAGAGACGATCTTGCGGTAAAATATTGCAGTAAAAACGAGTTTTTTACCCCTACGATAATTCAGCTTTATCGGACAGCAGATTCTTGTCACTAGAATATATAATACTATAGGCAAAGTTTAAGGGAGGCATAGAGATAAATGTGCTTGATAGACAAAAAAATAAACACAAGAGTTCCAGGAGAAAGCGCAACAAAATGGCATCCCACTCATTAATTAGATCCAAAGCTGAACTCCTCCGACGCTTCTACGTACCAACCACCACATTTGCTCATTATCCATATAGCTGGATATTATGCACTAGCAAGGGCCGAAAATCAGCTGTTTAAGAATTTTGATTGATAATAGTAAAATTATGGTTCATTATGCTCTAAACTAATGTGACCAACTATTTCATAGCTCAAAGAAGTACAGGTTAGGTTGGATTAGATAAACGCCGTGAGCCGATTACCAAATTTTGAATGCGGATTATTTCGATCCCTTATAACTCAGTGTTAGTTCAGAAGTGCGAGCCAAAATGCTTCCGGGTTAGGCTCTCAAAGGTTGGACAGTCTAAAAGAAAGTGTGGAGATGATTCTACTTCATCTTCCCCTTGACAGCTGATAAAAAGGCATCAGTTAAAATTCCTAGTCTTACCGCACAATGGCCTGTCCGACCCCCATAACTAGCTCTTGAGAGGTAACGTGGTATTCGGCATGAACCAACTAACAAGATCACGCAATCGGAAAAGAATGAAAAAAGTAAATTTCTGAGCGTTTTTGACATCTGCCTAAAAATGAAAACAAACAAAGAAAACGAAAAAGGCGCGGTTATTGAGTGCGATTAGATTTGTATTTATTATAAAATATAAAAAGTGAAACTTGATGACAATTAGCAAAAAAAGTTCATAAAATATGGTTTTAATGATTGAGAGTGTTTTACAATCGCATATTATCGGCACCGGCCGATTTTTCAATGCCAACGTTCTGACCACAAATGTGCACCCACTTTTCACGCAAATTTACGCCTCTTGGCAAATCAAACAGACGCACAAACTTGTTCCAATCACAAAGCACTTCATATTATATCATAAATTTGTAATAAATCAAAATTTCTAATTAAAACCGCTGCAGAAAACACATAAAATCGCTAAAATATCACTACGAAGAGGTAGAAGACGATGTAAACAGAACCAAAAAACATCAAAAACGCTACGAAAACTTTTTTCTGAAAATCGATTACAAATACAACGATGGCGGATTACGTGATCTGTAGTCGTTGGTTCATGGTAGTCGGCACCTTTAAGGGGTAACGATGGGTCACTTGTGTCTTGCGCTGCAAAGAGTATTTTAAAGTGCCGCATTAAAACATCTGCTGCAGCAGAGAAACGTCTTCTTTTCCTTTTTTATGTTACAAAAGAAGCATCACTTTCTTTTGTCCATTTTGTTAGGTGTTTAGTAGAGTATCCAATTTCATTATCGCGTACGAGTACGAAGTAAGGCTGCCTTTCCAATGCCATATCATGAGTGACGCAGTTTCCCGCGATGTTACTGTGACCCGGCACCTAAATTGGAAGAAGTACCTAAGAAGTGCTCTGACGCAAATTATAGAGCCCAGACATTCCTTTAATGATTTCGAGCGCACCAACCACCCTTTAGCAGTGAGTCTACCGCTTCCTTGATGGTAGCTATTTCCACCAGAAAGACACTGCAAAGTTCCGGACGCCTGAACAGAGTTTTGTAGGTCTCCGACAAAATACACCTCCACCAACCCTGTCTCCAAGTTTGGATCCGTCTGTGAAGAAGTTTACCGCTCCCTTCTTCGAGTAACCCGCCCTACCCAGTACTCACTTGAGAGAATATAGGTACAGAAGGAGCTGCGATAATTCTGTCTGCAATATCCGCAGGCGCCGTGTTCAACATGACGGTAAGCGCCAGTTTAGGTGTGGTTCCCAATGCTCCACTAATTCCTTTTTACAAGTGTAGCCTTCTCTAGTGAGTTCCACCAGACGAGTGCTCCCTGAAATAAGATAGGCTTAGATCTAGTTTCATAGAGCTAATGAATTACTTAGGGCGAGAGACTTCAACTTTTACCGATAACTCTTCTACAGCAGTACACGGCAACCGACGCCTTTCTTACCCTTTCCTCACTGTTAGGCTTCCACTACAGCTTCCTATCCAGGATCAAGCCTAAGCATTTGACCCTGTTGAACGCAGGCAAACAACCCCACTCGAGAGAATCGCCACAATGGGTCCATCTTGAAGGGATTTACTACGAGGCCGACGGTTATCTAGTTCAGGTAACCTCGAGGTAGATAAAAAAGGGTGTATAGAAATAGTCCCTTAACCAAAAGTTTCACATCATCTACATAGGCGATCACCTCAAAGCCCACTTTTTAAAATTCCTCCAGAAGGTCGTTTACAGCCGCAATCCAGATCAGGGGGGAGAGAACACCACCTTGCGGAATGCCCCCATTGGCTCTGCTCTGAGTGCTCCCCACTACTCCGCGACAGTTCTGTCACGAAGTAAGCTGTAGATAAGCCTTATTAGGTTGGTCTCAACCCCAAGATTATGAATATAATTGACTATTGCCTCTAGATTGACATTGTTGATAATATTTATGCGTGAAGACTTCCTCTGACCACTTTACCAATGTGCGCAGGGTGGTATCCACCGAGCTTTCCTTGTAATAAGCATGTTGAAGTCTTGAAAGACAGTCACGAGGAATCGCGATTCTTATGTCCAGGTCTATTAGTCTCTCTAGCGTTTTTAGCAAAAACGAAGACAGACTGATGGGCCTAAAATCCAGGCTATGTGACGATCGTCCAGAAGAACGGAGAAGTACAGGACCTGAAATACAAAATATCGCAAAGAAGTACATTTGACTGTACTTCGAAGTACGAAGTACAATAACTAAAGAAGAAGTACTGTACTTCCGAAAGAAGTACGGTTGGCCACATTACTCTAAACACAATCTTTGTGAAAGATGACAATTTTTGGTCAATATCTTAGGCTGGTCAATATCTTAGGCTGGCCCAAGTTCATCAAAGTTCAAGTGCTAAAAAATTTTTGTCTTAGCTTACTTCGATTCTCTACAAAAAAGGTCCATATACCAAATTATGTAGGACTAATACTTTCGAACTCTTATTAAAAAAAAATTATTAATTAATGTATTTATTAATTTTTATTTTTTGAGCACATTGAACTTTGATGGACTTGGGCGAGCCTCGGATACTGACCAAAAACTGTCATCTTTCACACAGATTGTTTTAGAACATAATGAACCATATTTTTGCTATTACCAATAAAAATTCAAAAAAAGCGGATTTTCGGTCCATGCTATTATGCACAGAGGGTAAGAGTTAGCGTAAATCTAGTAAAAATAAGACCGCCCTCAAAATATCTGTTACCTACTTTGCGCTTGCGTAAATCCGCTCATATCACACGATAGATTCGCTTAACTTGCGTGCGGCAGAACATTAGCGACGACAAAACGTTGGAGCAAACCCAAAGATATTATCGCATTTGAGAAGATGCTGAGAACTCTTTGGAAATTGAGTAGCAACTCAATGTAGAACTCGGTGACAATTTATGCAAATTCACAAAAGTACCGGGTAAATGTGGCTGAAGACACGCGTGTGTGAAATATTTTTGTGTCAGACAATGCGATAGCGGGCGACCCAGGCCATCGAAATCATGCCATTGTTTCAAAGCGAGTAAAGTTTCCACATAAAGTGGGCATGTGCCAAATGCTGGGAAAAATGCTGCGAAAATGCATACATAGTTATAGTTAATAAAATACTGTTTTATGCAGTTGCCACTCATTTTGTGTGGAAAAGTGTTTTTTGTAAATGAACATGCGACCTTGATGCCTGCAAAGAAAACCAGATTGACCTCAAAATGGAAGATGTAAAACATTTTAAATTGGGACTATGTAATTTTAAATAAGCAACAAATATAATTTAAAACAAGTAAGAGCAGTGCTGTCTTCGGCTATGCCGAAGGCTTCATACCTTTCATGAACATCTGAAAACTTTACTTTAACAGATTACTGCATTTGAAAAAATTTATATATTCACAGCACACATAGATAGAGGAGTTACATATATAAAAAATCGTATCTAACCAATCAGAGGTATGCAGGATATTCCCTATATAGCACCAATAAAAGTGATTTTCACTGCTGTGTGATCGGTATGTAAACCGGTAACACAATTTAATACTTTTAGCTTCTTACATAAAGGAGATATATCGCAAAAACTGGTATAGGAACAATCAGTGGTATATGAGATAAAGCTTATACAGCATAGATTTTGACGATTTTCTCAGTAGACTTTGTATTATTATTTATACAATAGCTTACGAAATTTATCGGTTTTTGCTGTCCAAACAAATTAGTTTACATTAAAACCCCATATATGAACAATCAGTTATATGGAGGCAATATATAAGTTACAGTGACCCGATCTTTGTTAATTTTACTGTAAACTATCTGTTGATAATGAGTGAAAATAGTGCGAAATATCATGTTTCTAGCTGCATATATTTAGAAGATATAACAAAGAATCTCATATCTGAACAATCAGTTGTATGGGAGCTATATGTAAAAGTGGCCCGATCTTTGTTATTTCCACTGTAAGAATTCTGTTGATAATCGTTGGAAGTATTGCAAAATTTCATGTTCCTAGCTACAAAATCGAGGAGTCAAAAAAAATTCTCATAACTGAACAATCAGTTGAACGGGAGATATATGTTATAGTGACCCGATCTTTGTTATTTTCACTGTAAATATTCTGTTAATAATGAGTGAAAACGGTGAGAATTTTCATGTTCCTAGCTGCATAAATGGAGAAGTTATGGAAAAAAATCTCATATCTGAACAATCAGTTGTATGGAGGCTATAGGTTATAGCGACCCGATCTTCGTCATTTTCTCTGAAAGTATTATTTTGATAATGAGTGACAACAGTTCAAAATTTCATGTTACTAGCTACTTAAATGGAGGAGTTATAACGAAAAATCTTATATCTGAACAATCAGTAGTACGATAGCTATAGGTTATAGCGACCCGATCTTTGTAATTTTCATTCTGAGTTCTCTGTTAATAATGGGTGGAAGTATTGCAAAATTTCATTTTCTTAGCTGTAAATGGAGAAGTTATAACGAAAAATCTCATATCTGAACAATCAGTTGTATGGGAGCTATATGTTATAGTGGTCCGATTCTTCCGGTTCCGACAAATGATTAATACATTATAAAAATACACCCACCTACCAAATTTGATCCGGATATCTCGAAAACTGAGAGACTAGATTGCATACAAACAGACAGACAGACGGACAGACGGACATGGCTAAATCGACTCAGCTCGACATTCTGATCATTTAAGTATACATTTTAATGGGTCTATATCTTCTTATTCTGGTACTTACAAACATCGGACCAAAGTTTTTCATGCTCATGAAAGGTATAAATATTGTTTTTTTTGGGTTTTAATAAAAAGTGAAATTTTTCGTTAAAAAGCGTTCACTAAATGGCATTGTTCTTATGAATATGTAAATGCTTTATTGCTGTTTTCTACTCTACAACAATGTTCATAATTGTAACAATTTGGACTTACGTTGACCTCTGTTGCAGTTGCCACTGTTACCGCCGCTGCTGCCGCCTGCACAGCTTTCGAGAAGAAGGTAGCATAAAAGTGAAATCATTGCAAGTGCCATAAAAATTGCACACTTGCACTGAATTACATTAGCGGGATCGGTGATTAGCGCTGCTTTTGGCTTTTATGACATTTAGTGCATTTTGTTGAGCATTTTTACTTACATATATACATACATACATGTGTGTGCTTGAATATGTATGTACAAATATAAAGTGGCAAAGTGACAGTAAGACCAAGCCATAAGTATTGCAGCCCATAAAATGTTCGGCGCAATCTTGAGTTTAAACAAAAATTCATATGAGCTTTTAAATTTTAGCTACTTACGGATTTCAAAACCTTCCATTTAGGGTAAGCTTAGTGACACTTTCCTAATAAGATATTCTTCGAGGAATTCTGCCCTAGTCCTTTTAGCAAACATTTGCGGAAGAAATTTAATGTTAAAATCTTTCGTGGACATTAAAGCTAAAGTCTTCCCACAGCCAAAATGTTAATGTTATGGTCTTATTTATTATGGCAAGTTAACGTTAAAAATTCTCTTAAATGGATGTTCCTTATAATTGAACAGCCGAAACTTAACGTAACTTAATGCCACGTCGAAATTTCTTTCATTTTGATCTTCCTAGTTCTAAGTTCTGTTAAGTTAAGTTGCCATAATCAAGTTTTTAGTGGTAGGCTTACAGGGTTGGCAGAGGTTTAGAGTCGAAAATCCGTAACCGGTCAAAAATGGTGGGTTAAAAATCCGTACGCTTAAATTTGTTTAGGAATCCTACTTTCAACAATACCCAATAAAAGAACACATATTTCCTATAGTATTATTAATTTAGTGCTTCACAATCAAACTTAAATTTTTAATAAAAAGTTTTTTACAAGCTTTGGTTTAACGTGCTTTCTATGTAAGTATGTTTGTTGGTTTTTGATAAACTTCCAGATGAACTAGAGACTTGAAAGTTAGCTCAGAGGCGGGGCTTCTCCTCCGATTTGGGACGTGCGCCTTGATGTTATCACACAAAGAGGACGGACCTACAGTTTTACGCCGATTTCGAGAAGCTGTTTTTCATGGTAGAAATACATTCGGAGGATTGACGTTGCCTCTCGAGGAGTGACCGCTATTAGAAAAAAACGTTTTCTTTTCTTTTTCTATGTTAGTCGGAACCGGGGCTTGAACCCAGGAAAACTTTATAGTCCGATTTGGTTCACATTTAGAATGCATATTGATTACATGGAAATAAATATGCCCATCGACAGAAAAATTTGCCAATAGGAGGTGCAGGAGTCGAAAACCGAAAACCGAAACCCAAACCAATACCTGCATCCATTGTCTGATTCAATTCGTATTTAGTAATCTTCTTTTAAAAATATTCTTTAACTTTACAAAGTTGTCATAGAGCTTTTATATAAGTTCTCACCTATACTGAAATACCATCTTTATAATAGTTTTAAGTCTTGAGCTGCTATTGCACATATACTTAAGTGGATAAAATGTGTATTTCTGCTGGAATTATATAGTTTGAGAGCCTCAAATTTTTATTTTTCTATCGGAAAACTCTGTTTATCTGCAGGCGATTCCCAACAATTATACCCAATTGTTTATTTAATCATTTTTTCATCGCAATCATAATTTATAGGTCCGCCAAAAACCCCTAAAAATGCAATAAGGAGACCAATAAAAAATCGTTAGTATTAAAAAATGGTTAAATAAACAATTGGGTATTATTACTGAAAGCCTCCTGAAGAGAACCAGAGTTTTCCGATCGAAAAATATTGATTTTCAAGAATTCTATACCATTTCTACGAAAAATTGTTTTTTTCCATATAAAAATACATGGAAAACTTTGAGCGCTTTGAGCGACCTCCAAATATTTTTTGATTTCAAAATAAAAAATAGGGGTATAAATTTTTTCGATATAGAACAATCCTAGGGGGTGAGAGCAGTACAATTCCGATTTTACTGTTTTTGGACCAGCCTAGTGTACAACCAATAATTTGGTGCAATCAAATTGCATACTCAACGAAGAAGATCTTATAAATCGGTTAGGGTCGGTTTCCAGCCTTAGATTATAAGATACAGCCGCTTTTTGATTTCTTCTGAAACGGTTAAGACTAGAGATGGGCACGGGATATCGGGAACCGCGGGACCAAGGGACTGATTTCAAAATGACAGGGATGGGCGGTATCGGGAAGGTTTTTAAACATTTTGCGGGCGGGACGGGACCAAAATCCTTTCCCGACACTCCCGATAAAACTTGCAACCTCCGAAAATTCATATGTTTCCTTAAAAACGTTTTATGAAATCAGCACTTTTTTATGTTTTATTGAGACGAAAACGAACAGCAAAGCAAAAAAAATATCCAAAGATGCCAGATCTTTCATTGTTTTTTTTTTTGTTATTTAAAATTAATTTGAGACATGTGAATACTTTAAAATCAGGATGCAGTTCCTCGTTTGTGAAATAGTAATATGAATTTACAATAATTCTGAGAGTTTCCGATTGAAATCTTTGGAGTATTTCTATGCTACAGTTTGCCGCTGTTCCCTACAATAGATCGGTTTTATAATTGTAGAGTATAGGAGAAGTTGAATGCCAATAATTGAGAGCGATGATTCATAAGCCCTTCGTTTTGTAACTTTCTAGCGAGGCACATAACACGATATTTAGTCTCGTTGCTTTGGAGTTTATATGTACATACATATACACCATTGAGTTTGACAGGCGAGTAAGTATCTCGCCTGAGGGTGAATGCCACCTGGACAGATTTTGACTCGTGGCAAATCGTTTAGCCAGAGAGCTGTGTTATTTAAGACTCCCTGCAGTTTGAGTGAAGCCAAATTAGGGTCAGTATCCACTGATAAAAGGCCAGTATCATCAGCAAAGGTGCCGCTGGTGATTCCTTCTGAAGTAGAGAGGTCATATGTGTAGAATAAATATAGGCTTGGGCCCATAACGCTTCCTTGAGGTACGTCTGCTGAGCATTCATGAAGTTTGGACTGTTCCTTAACCTGTTTGACGAAAATGTAGCGATTTTTAAGGTAGGACTGAATAAATATATAGTAGCTAATTGGAAGTGTAGTTTTAATTTTATAAAGAAATCCATCGTGCCAAACGCGGTCGAAGGAGATATCGACGAACGCGGCAGTACAATATTTTTTTTTGGTCGACGGCAGAGTGAATCTTTTCAACCAGCCAGTGGACTTGTACAATTGTGCTGTGTTTTTTTTTCTGAATCTAAATTGATGCATGGGCATGAGTTTTCGCTCTTCTAATGATTGGAAGTAACGTTATAAGGAATACAACTTCCATGAGTTTGGAGATTATGGGTAGTATGCTAATTGGTCGATATGATTCTACTTTATTACCATTATGGTGGTTTAAATCCCGTAATAAGGACAGCACAGAGCAAGTACATCCGAAAAGTGAGACTATCTTTGGGTAATTGCTTAAGCAATTGTCTGGTAATGAGATCATAGCTGGGAGCTATTTTCCGGCTTAACTTACAACAATTGCAATTTTTACTTATGCTTAAGTATATTTTTTTGGGTGAGTTCATTTGCTGAGTGCAACACAGGGTGACGTAGACTTAATTTATTGTCTGGGTTGGGCGTGTGCATAGCGCTTTCAGATAGCTCGCAATTTTTTTTAGCCTTTTCTACATCATCTTTGTCTATTTGTTGTTTTCCTTTCTTAAGCTTATGCCAGATAAAACGCTTGCTTCGCGTTGGGTGACAGATAAGATGAATTGTATGAAAATGCACAAAGCATGCCCCATAGATCGTTGCAGCTGCAGAGCGAAGCGAAAAGATGGCCAACTCCCATCTTTTTGCGCGCGTTGACCTTCGGCCGGTTTAATATTTATTTTGTTTCGTTCTGATTCGAGTTTTCATGCAAAAACATAAAATTTAATTACATTTCTGATATTTTTAAAGCTAAATATATAAAATCTACAGCAATTTTGACGAGTAAAAAAGCTGCACAAAATTGTTTTCTTGGCGTTCATTGTGGCATACCTTTTGCGTCTGGCGCTTTGCAGGCAGGGCTGCCAACTTAGCTCAAACCGTGCCATTTTTGGCCCTATTTTATATCAAATGGCACTTAATTGTTCAATTTGGCATAAAGTGCCAAAACGGCACTTTTCAAAATTTGTAATATTTCAATGCATTTCTGTGAAATCCTTTGCGTGTACTTCTTTTTCTCGACTAAAATTTTATAATTTCTAAAGATTATTCAACTGGTTTATATTATTTTGCCATTGCACTTTTGCTTTAGATATGTGGTTATTATTTTATTGCTAAATGGGAAGGATTAAAAAGGATGGCACCTGTTTTGGTACTTTTATTTTTCTATTTGGCATATTTTGGCACTTTTTTATCCTCAATATGGCACCTCATAGCTAAAGATAGTTGGCAGCCCTGTTTGCAGGCAAAGTTATAAATGTCACGCAAAGCCACATAGTTTTGTCTGGCATCAACTTTATTGCAGATTCTATCAGGGTGGGTCTCTTGAATTTCCCCAGCTGTTTTCCAGAGATAATATTCAGTAGTTCCGTAGTAGGGATTTCCGTTCGTTATTTAGGGTCTCTTTTAGCTCTTTTGTGAGCTTGTTTAATCGTTTTCTATTCAGGGCATCTATTAAGTTGAAACCTTGTTCTCTTTTTTCACCTTTACTTCTAGACAGTGGCGGATATAGGGGAGGGGCGATGGGGGCGATCGCCCTTCCCCCACAGCTCGAAAACGTAAAATTTCGGTTAAAATACATATATTACCTCAAACGAGAAATTTGAAAGCAAACTTTTTAAAAAGTTTTTTTTTTTTTATTTTAATTTCCAATCATAATCCCGTTTTTAGGCTCGCACAAGATTATTTATAGAACAAGAAATCATGTAAATCTCTTCGCAAGCGTGAAAATTTTAAGCAATGGTATATATATTCTATGAATGTATAGTCCATATCACAACTTTACGGCACTTACATATTGACAAGACAAGTGGTCAACTTGTCTTAATATTTTTTAATTTGTATTATTTGTTTATAAAAATTAGTATAATCTTTAACAAAAACCATATAAATCAAAGCTTTAACCTTTGTGCAATATTTGAAAAAAAAACAACAAACTTTCGTAAAAGTTTCGAACTTTTTAATTCAATTTTTAAGAAATATTTTGAGTACGCAGTTCTTCAACCATTCAATTTTACTGTTTCAATTATAAGTTTAAAGTAACTAGGACTTACCGTTGATCTTTGGCAATTTTTTTGACGATTTTAGTAATTTTATTCCATATGAAGCATTTTCGACGATTTTTTTTTATATGGAGAAAATGAGCAATATCTTCAACTAAAAAAATTCCCAAAAATTAATGGTAATTGAGATTGGGTTACAAAACTGCATACTCGAAATATTTCTAAAAACCGCCGAGAAGCTTCGATCTTCGATAACCAGCGTAGATCTAAAATCGAATGCAACTCATAATGAGGGCCGAACTTTCTGATACTACTCTTTGTCTATTTTCGCGGTGAACCCAGAAAATTTCACATTCAAATGTGTAACCAGACATTTGTATGCGCATAAAAACATGAATGACTTGAAAAAAATACTAAAAATTAAAAACATATCCATAACCGTTTCTTACCGTCCTTATTAATTTTTATTATAACAGCGTATTTTACGAAAACATCTGTATTCAATGGTTACAATAAATTAATAACTCCCGCCCTAATCAGTATTACCTCTATCAGTTTGGAAGGATAGTATAAAGTGTGGTCAGAACAATGGACAAATAAGATAAGCGAAAAGTAATTCCCAAAATCAACAGCAGAAGTTCTTGGTAAATGCGACGAATAAGACTTTCCATTGATTAACAAACGCTACTTTAGAAAGAAATTTTTAACCCTTCGCCGGGTAAAAACATGTTCGCGTAGCCTTGAATGAAAAAAGGCTGATAGGTCTAGCACTTTTACAGCTACACTTAGATACACTTAGATATTGATATTGACGCTGAAAGGATAATTGAAAGGTTTGCAGAAGGAAAGCGCAAAATTGAGTTTGCAATTTAAATTATTATAATAAAAATTCTGAATAAGTTTTTTAAGTTACTTAACTACATATAGGTATATTATTTGGGTATAGGTATAGTATTTTACAAAAAAGTATAATTTCTTTGTTACACTTACTAAAAGTAAAATTATATCACAAAACACTTTATTTTGGACTTCATAAAAATTACTCGAACCTCCAATTGCATCAAAAATAAATGAGGGTTCAAGCAGGATGAATGCTTGTGGGTCATATAGCTCCGATTGGCCACCCGCTGGGATTGGTCACTCCGCTGTGAATCAAGTTAGATGCCTGTAATTTAACGTTATTAGAGAAGTTGATCCCAATCGCCCCTCCCCAAATAAAAGCCTGTATACGCCACTGCTTCTAGAGAGGTTGCTACACTGTTTCATTTGTTAAGGGAGGGTGTTGAATTCCAAAATTCCAAAAACCTTTCCCGACACTTCCGATAAACTTGCAACCTCCAAAAAATCATAAGTTTCCTTAAAAACGTTCTATGAAGTTAGCACTTTTTTATGTTTTATTGAGACGAAAACGAACAGCAAGCAAAAAAATATCCAAAGATGCCAGATCTTTCATTGTTTTTTTTATGTTATTTAAAATTAATTCGAGTCATGTGAATTAATCTTAGTTATAGATTTCGCGACCCACGGGACCCGCGGGACAAATCTGAAAAACGTCGGGGTGGACGGGTACGGGACTTAAAAATTAAGTTTCGGAAAGGGCGGGATCGGGATTGAATATTCAGTCCCGTGCCCATCTCAATTCAGCATATTTGTGGTTTATTGCATGACATGCTTTAATAGTGTGACCATTTCTGTGATTTCACTTGTATTTTGAGTTTCAGTTAGAGTTTCAGAGCTATCTGGAATATCACGCATATTGGGTTAGGACGTTTAACGGATTGCGAATATGATAGTTTTGCGTACTTTGCTGATTATATCTGTTCCTGAGTGGCAATACAAGGTGGGGTTTTCTTTTTCTCAATAGTGGGTATTTGTGTAGCATTATTGAAATTTGGGTCATATAAGGCGTTTGGCTCTTCTTTCTATTCTTCAATCGACATCACATTTATAAATGGTGTTCCAATTAAAAAGTAGATTTTTCTGCAGTTCATCCCCATCTACTTAAATCCACAGCAGGGCCTGACTTTGGCACTCGTTCTTGTTTTGTAAGTCTATAGAACAATTAAAATTAGCTCGAACGTATACCAAATTAATACTCCCAAAATTCATTAAAGATTAAAAGTAACAGTCTTAGAGCCAAATTTACAGTGCGTAGTTAACCACTGATAAGAGTTTAGCTATTGATTTTCATATTCACAACGCTCAGTTAACAAAAGTTTGAACCAGCATGTGCCCATAGTTAAACTCTTGTCAAAGTAATTTTTTTGTTTTGTGGAACGAATTTTGAATTTGAATAGAAAAGTATTAATTTTTAGAATTTGTATATTTTCAGGCGATATGAATTTCCATAGTTAACTATGTGACTCTGAATATAAATTCATAGTTAAGCTCTTGTTGGTGGTTAAGTTAGCAATGGTTTAACTAAGCACCGTGAATTCGGTCCTTAAAGAAAAAGATTTTGTAAAATTTTCATTTGGTTATCGAGAGCAAATATCAGTTTTACAATTAGGTCCATTCTTTTGCAACCGAGCTACAAAAGAACAGTCGTTTAAATGACGAAATACACGCAAAGCAACAACACAAACTCGGCTATTTATTCGAGTTCAGCCAGCCAGCCGAGAGTGAATAGTAGTGTTGTTAAGTGAAAAAACTGCTCCATTGTGAATTGTTAATGAGAAAGTAGAGAGGAAAATTTTTTTTTTCGTATATACATGATTTATATTTTAAATAAGTATATATATTTCGCAAATACCTCGCATAATTACTAATTTCAGTTGTTTTTTGTGTCTTAATCATGTTGAACTAATCACATGCCATCATTGCCAGCTACCAACAGGGTTGCTTAAGTACCTAAAAAGAAATTTTACTCGAGCTGAGCGTTCTTTTGTCGCTCGCTAACAAAAAATTCAGCTATTATTGCACAATAAATACTACAATACTTGTTTTGCCTGAGGAATGTGGGAAGACCAAATAAAGTTTGCTTAAAAGTAAAATATGCTTATGTAAGTACATACATATGAGTTTGTATTTATGGATGTGTCATGCTCATAAATGTAATAAGTTATGGTCAAATCGAAACAAATATTCGATGTCTCACGGCAAGTATAAATATTGTAATTAAAATTTTGTTACCCATAAAATCCGGCTGATGAAAACAAAATTTGTGTTGAACATTCCTTTGAAAATTTAAGTAAGACATAATAAAATTAAGCAGGAATGAAATGGAAATTAAGTAATGAATCCAAGTTGGGCTTCGTGCAATACCGTACCAGTGAATCAGCCCAAGTTTTATCGCTTTTAATTTTATGTAATTTTATGTATGCTTAACGTGCGTTAAAATTTCAGGGCTTAATATATAAATTTTATCTTATTGCTTGGCGGTGCAGGAGTAATGAAGGAGATTGTTTTCTTTAAACGCGTTTGGACAAACGCGTTGAGGACAAGATAAAGGAAGATCGAAATTTCATATAATCATTTTGAAGTTATGTCTGACCGAATTCGGATAATGGACCACCTACAGCAGAATATGAAAACAATTATGAAATGTAATAAAGTAAATAAAAATTAAAATAAAAATAAAATATTAAAAAAAAAAAATATTTTGTTTTTCCTATTGATATTTTATGTTCAAAAGTAGTTAGTTACATCTAATGCAGAGGTAAACCACCCTTGACTATTTCGCAGCCATCGGCATGGAAATATAGTTAGCTTTCGTCAAAGAAAATATACAGATAATAAGTGACTCATTAGCTCATTCCTAATCAACTTAAAGTTAGCTTATAGTTAGATACATTTCCTGTGCGATGTCCAAGGAAGTGTCAATTGCTCCCCGCTGCAACACTTTTTCGATAGTTCTAAACTAGTCCTAAATTCTATAGTTCCGAACCAGTTCTTAAATCGACAGACGAAGAAAAGAAAGAAATTTTGAAAGAAATGTGTTTTCAATTTGAAATTAAATTTGTTTGAATGATTGTAAGAAATGTACGTTTACATACCTTTAGCTGTAGCTGAGTTTGCAGAGGTGCGCGCTGTTAGATTTCAGACGGTCCCAAGATGTTGAAATGTCAACACAAATTTTGGTTTTGTATTACCAAGCATGAAAAAGCATCTGCGAAGTGCAGAATAGAAGCGCATCTGAACGAAGAAGCCGCGGAACACATACCTATGTAAAGAAAACAAGCCCCCCGCTGCATTCCTTTTTCGATAGTTCCGATTTAGTTCTAAATTCGACAAATAAGATCTAGTTCGTTCTGCATATATATATACCTCAGACCTTCCTCTGTTCGTCCATCGTAATTTAAATTTAAAACTAGTTCAATGAATCAATTAAATAGAATTATAATCTGAATTGGCATAGTGAATGCCTAACGCAGACGAGATGACATGATAAGATTAGTAGCCTCATGGCTCTTTGGAATCTACATCATGGGCAGTAGCGCCGGCGCTCCAGACGCGCCGGCGTCGCCGCCGCCGCCGATTCTTTTTGAAGTTGACCACGCCGCCGCCGCAAGGCCTGTCGGCGTAAACCTCTAATACATATGCACATACACATTTATATGTATGTACGTATACACACGAAACTAGATTGAATGTGCTGCGGTGTTGTTGACAATTTCGAGATGTGGTCTGCGAAAGCAAAAGTAAAATTACGCCAAGCAGAGAAAAGTTAAGAAAAATCAACGAGACAAATAAAAACAAAAATTACCGTTGCCATGTTAAAACGATTTTTAATTCATTTAAAGCGACTAACGCAAACCACCAGTAAACAAGCGCGCAAGCAGCTACAGCAAAAAAAAAAACATCTGTATCAACCTACTAAAAAATAAGAGAAACAAAAACACCAACAAGTCGTCCAACTGCAATTGCACTACGATGCGCGCCAAGGCAACCTCCATGAAGCAAGCATCCGCAGCTATGATAGCAACAACAGACGATAGCATAATCAACCGCAACAATGAAAAACGGGAGTAAGTCTAAGAAAAACACTCAACGTACTGAAATGGAAAATTAAACCTTGTTACATCAGCGCTACCGAGCCACCAACCGACCAACTCATAGCGGCAGTGACAGTGTAAGGCGCTGCGGCGGCAGTGATAGAGAAGCTGCAAATGTGAACTAGCGCGCATATGTGTGTGTGTTGCTCGCATAGAGCAAAGATAACAAATGTCCGCGCGCAAAGTTGGCTGATAGCGTTAGCGAACAGGATTCAAGCGTCGCACATTCACATATACAATATCGCGCGCACGTGTTGCGTCTTGCCGCTTGCAGGCAATTTGAAACCGCCAGCGTTAACTACCCAAAAATAGAAGCGTCGCGCGACAGTCTAACATTAATAAAGTAAAGTAAGATTAAAACGAGGCTAAAATAAAACTCTGAGCGAAGAAAAACGTTGAAAACTTAAATGCGAACAGCCAAGCGACAGCTTGTGGCAGCTGGTGGTAAAATACGCGATATGATTTTGTCGTCGATGTCACTGCTGCAACATAAGTATGCGGGCAACACTGTCGTTACCATTACCATTGCTGTCGTTGATGCACTTTCCAGCGCGGACAAGTGTTGTAACCGCTTGGCCGGCGCTTGATCATACATTTTTTTTTGCACATTTTCCTCACTTGCGTGTGTGTGTGTGCGTGTTTTTGTGCCTTTTTACTGCTGCTCTACTATGCATATAAAAAGTGAGAGTGACATCGGAAATTGTTTCAATTTTCATCACAAACGAGCAAGCAGTCAACCAAGGCATGCAACCAAGAGCCAGCAGCCGCAACCGCTCGTTGTCGCATCGCATTGCAATAGATTTCGAGCTGTTGTTGCAGCATTGCATCGTAATGAATGAATGTCGAAAAGTGTAACAGCGGCAATTTTTCTGCATTGTGCATGAAATCGCCAGTGCAAATGCTTTCCCAAGCGGACCAATGCGCCAGTTTCGAGCCGTTAGCGAACTAATAACAACACGTACATATGTATATATGTAAGTACTTATGTATTTATGTGCGTTCACTGCGTGTGTGTGTGATTTAGTTAGTTAGCCAGGCGATCTCGCGTCCAGCCTTTCTAGTAGCACACACTAGATAGTTAGCAGGCATAAATATGTATGTAAATAGTACATACATATAACCAACTACTGCACTCTATAATTTCTTCTTCTTAGCCTCTCTGTTTAACTTGATAGTCTGGTTTGGATTTGCTATTTTTTTTTATTACATCGTATAATTTTTTAACGTATTTATACACTTGTTTTATTATTTGCTTTTATTTTCATTTATGTTGTTGCTTGATTGTTTTGCTTCTTTGGTTTTGGCGTAGATGTTTGTTTTTCTTGCTGGCACGTTTCCGATCTTTGATACGAAATACATAAAGAAAATAAATGCACGCACGTCAATTTCATTAGCGCGGAGTCACTACAGTTGAACCTTAGACTGATGTGCTTGCTGCGGTTAAGATGGGAATGCAATTCATTGTAATGGAATTGGATTAAAGTAAGTACATATGTACACATGTATGCCAGTACTATGTACACAGTTAGAAGTGGAATTCGGAGAGAAGGCCGAGTGCTTTGGAAGACTTTTTTAAGCTCATATGAACGCAGAATAGAATAACACCTAATTACATTAAAGCCTCTATGTAGAGTGGAGGGCTCAACGCCATCTCAATCATAAGATTTTGCGTATTTTGTTGGAGACCAGTGCAAGCACTCCAAAGTCAGAGGCAGTCAGGCACCTCCGGCTAGGCACCCACTGTTGGCAGTTGTATTTTCGGAAAGTAAAGGATATCGTCTTCTTGTGAACCAGCGCTAAGACCAATAAAATATTTGCCTTCAAATACAACGAATAAAAGTGTTTGCCTACAAATGCTACATTGGGCTGAGTAGACAATTGAGCAGTAAAGTCCTCATTCGACGAACGAAAATCACTCTGAATAATATACAACATATCTATGGTAGTGTTGGGAAGCATCGAGTACTTTTGGGTATCGAGTTCTTTGGTATCAGTCATTTCTGAAAGCCGGTAAATGTATATAGAACTCAGTACTTTTAAGTATCTATTCGACACTTAATACTGGGTACTTGAATCGATCCTGAGTACATGTATCAAAGTGATGATTGGAACAGAGTATTTTGGAGTATTGACTACTTTTGGGTTCTTTTAAGTTGTGAGTACTTCCAAGCTTTTTTGTGAGTGCTGTGTACTCTGGAATTCTCAGTATCGATACTTTTAAAAATCGGGTACTGTAGATCTTTTTGAGAAACGAGTTCTAAGTACTTTTGCTATCGATAATGGCCAATGGCTTAGAAGCGGTGGCGATAGCATCATCTGAGGAGGCGCTCCTTGGAGTCTTCGAGAAATGAAATATACTCCGTAAAATTTATGGACCTTTCGCGCGTTTCTTATAGCGAGTGCCGGAGACGATGAAGCTTCAAAACGACATCGTCATAATTAAAATACAGGGGCTAGGACATGTCGCAGGAATGGATGATAATATTTCAGCCCTGAAGAGGAAGAGGTGTTATCTGCTTTGGAAAGACCAGGCGGAGATCTCCTAGGCTAAAATCGTTTAAGCGGTTATAGCGCCAATAAAGAAGCCCAAGCACTCACAAACAGCTTGTCCTTTGTGCTAAATGGTAGACTGTAGGTAGGTGTTAATAAATTGAAATAGCTTATGCACACATCGTAGTATGATATTAATACTACATTCTATACCACAGGTGTGTTACTCTTACTCTCATACTACTGTCTAGCAGCGGTAAACCACAATTTTGATATTGAAATTTTTATACCACATGTGTGTTGCAAGAATTATCTGGAACCTTGAGTGGTGTATATAGGGGAGGGAGGGGGGACCTATTATTACGTTTGTGGATATATCTGTCTATAAGTTGGCAGCTGCTACAAATGTGGAATTTGGAGAATACATTCGAGCAGATTTCGTTGCCATTGAGTAGAGCTGAGTTGAATGAACAATTCTTTATCACAGAACCCCCCATGATAAAAACATAACAAGGCAAAGCGCATGGTGGAATAATAACAAGGTGTTGTCAGTTACTTAACCTCACTTTTTCGGCAGGTCTATTCCGGTCACGCATTTTAAAGTAGTAGAAAGGGTATTAATTATATACTACTTTTAATCTGTTGGTGCATACTATTTCAAATTAAATGTAGAAAAATGTATAATTACAGGCTTATAAGCCTGAATATATGTTTGTATCGGCAACTCCACACAGCTTGGACATATATTGTAACTTTAAAAAAGTAAAGGCGGTAAAATAATGCAATTTCCTATAAGACTGTAAATGATTTTTCAAATAGATTAAAACACATAAATATCGATAATATAAGCGAATTCCTAATTTAACCATGCAGCCACTCTATTCCAGCGTATCAGTGGCTCAATATTATGACAATGCAGCAAAAGTTATTTAATATAAAAAATCACCTTTCCATACGATTTTTGTGTACGTCTTTTTCCATTGATAACCACGATATCTTTTATTTTTTTACATTTTGAGGACAAAAATTATACAAATCCATCAATTTTAAATATTAATATCGTTCTGAAAACACCAAGTTCTTTAAAAATCGCGATAAAACGAATTACTAAAATGGAACATTTTAGATACTATTTCCCAACGAATAGTAGTATAAAAATTAAGATCGGCAGCGCTGAAAATAAGCATGCCGAACTTGTCAAAATTACAACAAATACGTCGCTACTGACAACACCTTGTTATTATTCCACCATGGTCAAAACCATGAAGAGGCAGTCTGACGTTTGCCAGCAATGTAATTTAAAAATTCAAAAGTCAAACTGACACACACATTCTCGTTTTCAATCTCAAGCAACAACAATTGTGAACAATTTAATTTTTCATTTTCCACTGTACGGCAAAATAAACTTTTTTCTGGGTATTGGTCCAAACCAATTGGCCCGTAGTTATAGTCGAAATAAAGTCGACTCTAAAGTTAAAAGCAGCTTTTTGACATAACTTTCAATGGCATATCTGTCAAAAAAACCTGCTTTTAACTTTAGAGTCGACTTTATTTTGACTATAACTACGGGCCATTATTTTTAAGATATTGAGTCATAGGTAAAACAGTGATTTCTCCGTTTATCGAAGTTGGCCTCCGAAATCGAGATATGGGCCTTCGAAGTTCGAAATAGGACCTTTGGTAACAAATTATATTTAATGATTGCATATAAATAACTAAAAACCTAAAAATATAGACATATTCCTCCTTTTTCTCTTATTTAAATGGTATATAACTTTTATATATATATTATAAAAAATTTATATCGTTGTAAAGGTGATTAAACCCTCTTTCTTTCGATATGCATATTTGTATACTTCGTATATAAAAATTTTAGAAAAAACACATTTAAATTTTAGAAAAAACACATTTTTAATTTAGTTTTTCGAAGACCTGAACTTTGACCCCTTATAGCACCTGTAATATAAGTTCGCACAAAAAAGAATATATACACCATTTAAATAAGAGCAAAAGGAGGACTACGTCTATATTTTTAGGTTTTNTTAGAAAAAACACATTTTTAATTTAGTTTTTCGAAGACCTGAACTTTGACCCCTTATAGCACCTGTAATATAAGTTCGCACAAAAAAGAATATATACACCATTTAAATAAGAGCAAAAGGAGGACTACGTCTATATTTTTAGGTTTTTAGTTATTTATATGCAATAATTAAATATAATTTTTTACCAAAGGTCCTATTTCGAGCTTCGAAGACACATATCTCGATTTCAGAGGCTAACTTCGAAAAACGCAGAAATCACTTTTTTACCTATGACTGAATCTCTTAAAAAAATTGGTTTGGTCCAGTGGCGTAGCCAGGATTTGGCTTTGGGGAGGGATGAAAAAAAAAATTTCCATCGATAATTTATATCTGTGACACACAATGCTAGAGGCGTCGCCTGAGTGCATTCTTTCATATATTTATGTATGCATTAGCGCACACAAGGGGTGGGTTTTGGGGTTCAAACCCCCCCTAAAGCTGATAACCTGAAATACAAACTGTATCCTAAAGCCAGCTCTCAAGAAAAATCACAAGACATATTTTTTATTATAAAGCACTTTGCTTTTGCTGTAAATTTTCTTGAAGAAATAAATATACAAGCATTTTTTTCTTGAGAGATGCAAATTGATTTAAGAAATTTTGATAGAAGAAAATTCCTATTCCATTTCTTGTGCGCCATTTTATATGAATTTTTCGTTTTTTTTGAGAGCTCTTAAAAGTTTAACTGCGAATGAAACCTAAAAATATGCAATGCATACTCACTTACTGAGCCTAAAAGAGTTTACAACTGATATGTCCTTAACAAGGATTCGAAGATTTAATTTGCCCACTTCGAATTCGTTCCACCAAAAATTGCCTACATAACAAAAATTCAAGTTCATTTAATTTTCTCGGTATTCGGAATATTAAAAAAATTATTAGTAATTTCAAATTACGGCAAGACCCTTGAGGTACCATCTTTCCGATAAAAAAAAGAATTATTGAAATCGGTTCACGTGGTCCAAAGTTATGCGTTAGCATACTATTCCGACGAATTGANGTAAAACAGTGATTTCTCCGTTTATCGAAGTTGGCCTCCGAAATCGAGATATGGGCCTTCGAAGTTCGAAATAGGACCTTTGGTAACAAATTATATTTAATGATTGCATATAAATAACTAAAAACCTAAAAATATAGACATATTCCTCCTTTTTCTCTTATTTAAATGGTATATAACTTTTATATATATATTATAAAAAATTTATATCGTTGTAAAGGTGATTAAACCCTCTTTCTTTCGATATGCATATTTGTATACTTCGTATATAAAAATTTTAGAAAAAACACATTTAAATTTTAGAAAAAACACATTTTTAATTTAGTTTTTCGAAGACCTGAACTTTGACCCCTTATAGCACCTGTAATATAAGTTCGCACAAAAAAGAATATATACACCATTTAAATAAGAGCAAAAGGAGGACTACGTCTATATTTTTAGGTTTTTAGTTATTTATATGCAATAATTAAATATAATTTTTTACCAAAGGTCCTATTTCGAGCTTCGAAGACACATATCTCGATTTCAGAGGCTAACTTCGAAAAACGCAGAAATCACTTTTTTACCTATGACTGAATCTCTTAAAAAAATTGGTTTGGTCCAGTGGCGTAGCCAGGATTTGGCTTTGGGGAGGGATGAAAAAAAAAATTTCCATCGATAATTTATATCTGTGACACACAATGCTAGAGGCGTCGCCTGAGTGCATTCTTTCATATATTTATGTATGCATTAGCGCACACAAGGGGTGGGTTTTGGGGTTCAAACCCCCCCTAAAGCTGATAACCTGAAATACAAACTGTATCCTAAAGCCAGCTCTCAAGAAAAATCACAAGACATATTTTTTATTATAAAGCACTTTGCTTTTGCTGTAAATTTTCTTGAAGAAATAAATATACAAGCATTTTTTTCTTGAGAGATGCAAATTGATTTAAGAAATTTTGATAGAAGAAAATTCCTATTCCATTTCTTGTGCGCCATTTTATATGAATTTTTCGTTTTTTTTGAGAGCTCTTAAAAGTTTAACTGCGAATGAAACCTAAAAATATGCAATGCATACTCACTTACTGAGCCTAAAAGAGTTTACAACTGATATGTCCTTAACAAGGATTCGAAGATTTAATTTGCCCACTTCGAATTCGTTCCACCAAAAATTGCCTACATAACAAAAATTCAAGTTCATTTAATTTTCTCGGTATTCGGAATATTAAAAAAATTATTAGTAATTTCAAATTACGGCAAGACCCTTGAGGTACCATCTTTCCGATAAAAAAAAGAATTATTGAAATCGGTTCACGTGGTCCAAAGTTATGCGTTAGCATACTATTCCGACGAATTGATAACCTACCCCTTTTTTGAAGTCGGTTACAAATGTTTGAGTTTTTTGCTAATTTTATGTAAATAAATGCAATTTATGAAACTTCAAAAAGTTTATTTATTTATTACATACTGTACATAAAACTTGCATAAATGTACTTTAATGATCATTTTATCTGAANTGAAATCGGTTCACGTGGTCCAAAGTTATGCGTTAGCATACTATTCCGACGAATTGATAACCTACCCATTTTTTGAAGTCGGTTACAAATGTTTGAGTTTTTTGCTAATTTTATGTAAATAAAAATATGAAACTTCAAAAAGTTTATTTATTTATTACATACTGTACATAAAACTTGCATAAATGTACTTTAATGATCATTTAATCTGAACCGAATTTTCAGAAGTATAAACCCCTCCCAAAATATATTCCTGGGTGCGCCCCTGTATGTATGTGCCAATTTTACCGTTATATATTTTTTATCTACTCGTTTATTCCATGGGGCCTTCATGCTTTATTTAAATTTAAAAAATTAATTTACTATACCGTTTTAAAAATCTGGAAATTCACTGCGGGATTTTTTTTTCTCTTTTTGTCTTCGCCTTCTCGTTTTTGCCTTTATACGTTTTGAAAAAAGGTTTTGAACGAACCATTATATCACATTCCTAGGCAAGTTTTGAAAGAATATTTTCGATACTAAATTTTATTAAAACAAAATGCCGAAATCAGCTTCATATAGAAACAGTGTCATCGTTAATTAAGAAAGAGATGTTCTTAAATATCAAAACTTTACGACACTCACATATTGACTAGATTTGACTATTTATTTTATTATATTTTAATTTGAATTATTTGTTTATAAAAACTAGTGTTCGCCCAGCGGTTGAAATTGAACCGCAAAAATTAAAGATAGTTTATGTGAGTTGAGTTGAGCTGAAATAACATTAGTTGGAATGGGTTAAGTGGAGGGGAGTTTAGCTTAGTACTTAGCATAACATAACATACCATGACATAAGACTTAATAACATAACATATGTAGCATAACACACCACAATATAACATCGCACATTCTTCAGTTTTATTCCCTTTTTATCCCTATCACTTTCTTCCTCTCTATCTTTGTCTCTATCGCTTTTAATGTTTATGTCTTCATGTTCATGTTCAAGTTCATGTTCATGTTCACGTTCATGCTCATGTTCATGTTCATCTTCGTCTTCATATTCACCTTCGTTTATATTTAGGTTTCATTACTTTTATTCTAATCTTTGCCTTTATCCCTTTCTTCTTCTATATATTACTTGGGAACCAGCATTAACACCGATAATAATGTCAGCATTGAAATCCAACGCAGAATCACTCTTGCCAACAAATGCTACTTTGGACTGAGTAGGCAATTCAGGAGTAAAGTCCTCTCTCGACGTACGAAAACCCCGCTTTATAAGTCGCTCATTATGCCCGTGCTGGTATATGGCGCAGAAGCATGGACAATGACAACATCCGATGAGACGGCTCTTGGAGTGTTTGAGAGAAAGATATTGTGGAAAATTTACGGGCCTTTACGCCTTGGCGACGGCGAGTACCGCAGACGATGGAACGATGAGCTGTATGAGCTTTACAACGATATAGACATAGTGCAGCGAATTAAAATACAGCGGCTCCGCTGGCTTGGTCATGTCGTTCGAATGGACACCGACGCTCCAGCTCTGAAAGTATTCAACTCGGAACCCGCTGGTGGTAGCAGAGGAAGAGGGAGGCCCCCACTGCGATGGAAAGATCAGGTGGAGAAGGACTTGGCTTCACTTGGCGTTTCCAATTGGCGTCAGTTGGCACAGAGGAGAAACGACTGGCGTGCTTTGCTGAACTCGGCCAAAATCGCTTAGGCGGTTACAGCGCCAAAAAAGAAGAAGAAGAAGAATGAACCATTTATTCGCAGATTTTGTGGACGATTTTGCTGTGCTGTGGTCCTGCTCCGCCTGTGTATTCCTCCGCCCGTGTTTTATAGTGATGCGTTCCTGTTGCGCCTGTGCACATTCTACGAAACAAGCGCAGATTTTACGAAAATAATTTCGTTAAATATTCGAATTATTTTTGTGCATTTTACAAAAATTTCGTAAAAAACCGGGAAATAGCACAAAATCTTTAGTAAATAGTACGAAATTCGTTAGTAAATAGTACGAATACATTCGTAAAATGTACAAAAGTTCTTATGTCTCATATTTTCGTAGTATGTACGAAAACGGTTTTGTACAATCAACGGAAACTTTCGTGGCCCAAAATGACGAAAAAATTCGTAAGATGTACGCAAGTTTTCGTTATATTTACGCAGATTTTATTTTCAGTGTGTACATACATATCACATATATTGACATAGATATGTAGAAAAAATTAATGATGTGTACATAAATTTTTTATATTGAAACTAGATATGTATATAGTACTAGCCAATGCCCCCTTGCTTAGGGGCGCCTAATAAGAACTTTTGCGTGGGCCAATGCAAAAACAGCGTTTAAAAGAAAAAACGGTATGTAAAGAAAAAAAATTTAGACGACTAAAGAGCAGAATAATCCTCATACATAGGCCTTGCCGATGGTCTTATTTCCACCTGTGAAATCTCTGCCAAGCGAGCATAATCTTCTTTGATCTTGCAACTACGACATAGGTACGATGCGTGGGCTAATAAAAGTCCTTATAAGGAAACCTAAGATCACAGGTGAGCGTTTTCTGTTATAGTAGGGCCAAGAATCCTCGCTACCAAACAAGATGGAGAGTTTTCCCGAACATCGGCTAAATGGGTCGCGTGATATCTTGAATATTGTTTAAATGAAGCCAATGATATACCTACCATGTTCCTTCTTGGACGGGTGTAATCGAATCTTTTAATTCGTCTTAATATTTATGAAATGGTCTTACTGCTGCAATAACTGCCGCCCCGATCAATTTCGTTGATTGGAGGTAAATGCAAGATCGCATTAAGGGTGTATGAGGGCGTCAGACAAAGGTGCGCCTTACACAATTTCATTTAGCCATCTGAAAACTAAATTCGTATAAAATAAACATAGGGCCAAAGCAGATCCAACACATGGGGTTTCTTTATATTACGGCTGCTCCGCCATCCTTGGGTCCCTTTTCTGCAAAAACCATTGCTTATCATGAAATGAAAACGCATTATGAATTTAAGTCAGGTTGTTTAAAAAATAAGGATTTTATAAATATCTCGACTATAAAGCGGGTCCATTTTTAGCAAACGAATTCATCATACATGTGGCTCAAATTGTGAATTTGAACGAAATCGGTGAATAAATAAATATACCTATAAATGACTCGACTCCAGAGCCACCAAGCGAGTTTTTTAGTGGTTAGTCCATAGGTAAAAGGACCATATGCGAAAGGTATAACTTCCGCCAATTTGACTGAACTCTATCCAGTGCTTTTTGAGTTTAGTCCGAAAAACCAAACAGCTACCATTTTATGTATATAGGTATGTATGTAGCTAGGACAATCTGTAACGAAACTTATAAAAAAAAATAATATTTCAAAATGTTCACAAAAAATTTTACCCGTTCCCAAAATTTAAAAAGAAAATAACAATTGCTCAATGCGATTTAGAAATCTAGGAGAAAATGGTTCCCAGTCGAATGATGCTTGATGTATTTAGGACGCTAGCATAAGGCGATTCCAGAGATAGGGGATTTGAGAAGTTAAGTTTATATGAGAGGTGCCACGCCCCCTTTTCCAATATCTGCTACTTTTTGCCATAAGTACGATACTGATAAAATATGTAGCTGTGTAAAATTTCAGAACGTTAACATAAGCGCTTCCAGAGATAAGTGATAGGAGATGTTAAGTTTGTATGGGAGGTGCAACGCCCCTTTTTAGAAAAGCTTCTAGTTTTCGCCATAAGTAGGGTATTTACAATTAAGCATCCGTGCCAAGTTCCAGTTCCCCAGATTAGTAGGTTTAAGAGATATATTGGCGGCATAAAAAAAGCGGATTCAACCTTTTTTTGTGACGCATATATTCCATCATTCTCCCACTGTATAAGAACGTTAGGAAAATCCGGACTCAGCGCGTCTTATCGTGTAATTTCTTAGTCCAAATATTCCTTTTCAATTGGCTAACAAATGTTCTAATTATCAGTCAAATCGGCTGTTAGTGAAATTTTTACCTTTTAAATTTCAAGAAATGTTTGTTCTGCATTCGCTAGCGATAGGGTAAAGAGACGAAATTCTTTTAAATGCCGAATAGTTGCATTTATTGACATTCGTGGATACCTTTTGATTCTGTCAAGTCGCTGAAAAGTAAAGCGCGCAATGGTTCTGGTAAATGAGTAAACGAAGGTATTTAGGTGTAACTTACATAACACAATCCTGGTGTCCCCGAATGAGACTTTGACGCAATATAATATTGGCAAACCGCATCTATGGGGCCAATAACACACGACAGCTCGGTTTAGTCAATGACGCGATGTAATTGCGCTCTTACGGCACTACTAATTTGACGATGTAGATCACGTTCCCTGCCTCAGTCGTTCAGTAGCTGCGTGTCCTTTTTATTCTTCCTGACTTCGACCAGCACGAATCGCCAATTGCGACTGTGTAAGCCAATGTTTAATATTCTAACGGCGGCATAATCTTCCCAGAACACTAAAAGTGCATCATCAAAGAATTCGAATTACCATGTTCGAAGCAATCGAGCCAAAACCGCGAAAGAAACTTAAGCTCCAAATGTTTTTATTTGTCGTTTTTTTCCTTAAGCAAATAGCTTTTTCATATCCATCAACTGTAAATGGTACCGCAAAGAATTTACATGGCAAAAAAACAAAAAAATATAGCTCAAAGTGGAGTTATGCGCCGTCTGAAGTATTCAACTTTTGTATATACATACATACACTAGCTTATACCCGCGGGTTTCACCCCACGTTTTTATACAAATATGAAAAATAATTTTATGATGTTCTATTTTATTTCTGTGCCCATTTTGTTATAGCTCGTTATTTTTTAAGCGAGTTAAGGTATTTAGGCCGTTTAAAACTATGAAATTATAAAATCTCGTCTGCGCGCTAGGCATACGGAAGATATCAATTCCTCTAAGTTTACCTTAAAATGGTTCCAGGGATACGACGCGTGAACGTGTAACCTTCTTGGAGGTGCCACGGCGGGTTCTAATATTTCCAACTCAAATTTAGTAACCTGGCCTTGATAAAATACCACTCCTCATTACTGTAGCAAATGCCTCCAGACGTACGGCATTTATAAAATAACAAATTTAAAATACTTCCAGAGATTTTCTATCCTTCCAGAGATATGTATTAAGAAATTTTTAGTATGTATGGGAGGCGACATGCCTCCTTTTTTATTAACTCACATTTTTTCCATGAGCAATTGATACATTTTGTATACACAACTCCATACCAAGTTGAAGTATTCTTCCACAAACACTTCCAGGGATATGTGGCAAGAAAAGGTCAATTTGTACAGGAAGTTGCACGCCCCTTTTTCTTACAACCCTAATCCTCATCCATGACCGTAGAACTGATTTTACATACCCCAGTACTCCACCATGAACACCTCTAGAGATATGCAGTATAAAAGAGTAAATTTGTACGGAAGGTACCATGCCCCCTTTTCGAATAACGCAAATTTTTATCCATGAGTATGAAATTAATTTTGTATACACATCTCGGTGCCAAGTTCCAGTCCTCTGCAATAAATACCTCCAGAGATATGCAGCATAGAAAAATCAATTTGCATGGAAGTTGCCACACCACCTTTTCCAATAACTCTCATTTTTCCCCATCAATATGGTATTAGTTTCACATACATACATACATATGTATTTCCATACCAATCTTAAGTACTTTACGCCTCTTTTCCAAAAACGTCCATTTTGCTCCGTGAGTATGAATATGATTTCACACAGTGTTGGCCAAATGTTAATATGATTAACGATTAAAAATTAACGATTAAAATGTTAATCGCGTTCGACGATTAAAATTAAAATCTGATTAAGTTGTCTAGTTTGTCCGAAGTTGAAACCAAACACCAGTTATAGTAATTATTTTGTGTGTTACGCTTATAAAAAGCACACAATATAAAAAAATTATAAATATTGTTATTAGTTTTATGTATACCTAGTTTGTAAAATGTTTGTAGGTATAGATCTTAATGAAAATGCACACCAAATTGCTCAGATTGATGAGGAAACCCGACTTAGCCATATCGGATTAACTGGCTTTGTGTGCACAGGAAAATTCCAGCATAAATTAATTAATCACCAAACCTACTTGATCAAATTAAGAGTTAATGTTAAAAATTAATTTTTTTGATCGCGGTTACGATTAACTATTTAGTCAGATTAAAATTAATCGTGATTAACTGTAATCAGATTGAATTTAATCGAACTAACTAATTGATTAAAAAATAAATCGATTAATGCCAACACTGATTTCACATACATATCTCTATACCAATTTCCAGTTCTCTCCCACAAATACTTCTAGAGATATGTATGTAATATGAAAATTCCAATTTGTATGGGAGGGGCCTTTAGTTATCGGAATTACTTTCAGTCTAAGACCATCCTTGCGAAATCCGTAGTAAGTGTACCAAATTTCGTTCTGATCGGGAAACCGGTTAAGGAAGTAGCCAATTTTTTAATCCAGGTCTGTGAGCAAAATTTCATTTTCAAACAGGTGGCAATTCTTAAAAAAGTAGTATATTTTCTAATCTGGGTCATAAGCAATCTGTGTGCAAACTTTCATGCAAATCAGTTCAGAAATTTATTAATTTAATTTAATTAAACTTTTCTAATAGGTGGCAACTCGTAAAATAGTAGCCTATTTTCCAACGCAGGTCATAAGCTATCTCTGTGCAAATCTGTTCAGTTGTTTCCGCGTATTATTTTAATTAAATTTTTTTAACAGGTGGCAACCCTTCCAAAAAATTAGCCTATTTTCCACTGTAGGTCATAAGCTATCTCCTTGCAAAATTTCATGCAAATCCGTTCAGACGTTTTTGCGTATTAGTTTAATTAAACTGTTTTAGCAGATGGCAACTCTTAAAAAAAGTATCCCATTTTTCAACCTAGCTCATAAGCTATCTGTGTGAAAACTTCCATGCAAATCAGTTCAATCATTTCCGCGTATTAATTTAATTAAAAATTTCTTACAGATGGCAACTCTTAAAAAAAGTATCCTATTTTGCAACCTACGTCATAAGCTGTCTGTGTGCAAATTGTCATGCAAATCCGTTCAGTCGTTCCCGTACATTAAATAAATTAAACTTTTTTAACAGGTGGCAACTCTTAAGGAAGTAGCCTATTAAACAATCTGGCCCATCAGCTATCTGCGTAGAAAATTTCATGCAAATCCGTTCAGTCGCTTCCGCGTGATGATTTCCCAAACATCCAAACGGAGACAGGTAATAAGATCAACGGAAATAAGGTCAATTGACTTTATTTCCCACCATTTGTCCCTATTTTACTTCAAATGGCACTTAATTTTTCAATTTGGCACAAAGTGCCAAAATGGCATTTTTGTAAAAAAAATAACATTTCAATACATTTTTGTGAAATCCTTTGCGTGCACTTCTTTTTCTCAACTAAATTTTTCTAATTTATAAAGGCCATTCAACTGGTTTATCTTATTTTAGCATTGCACTTTTGTTTTGAAAATGTAGCTTTATTTTATTGCTAAATGTGAGTGATTAAAAGGAATGGCACATTTTTTGGCACTTTTATTTTTCTATTTGGCACTTTTTTTATCCTCAAGCGTGTGGTGAAATGGGAACGGGCTGGAAACCCGACAAGACGAAGGTCTAGACAACGACGAGATCAAACCGACAACTTCACGTTTGCTGTGTTTCCATGGACAATGATCGGGATCAGGATACAAAATTTGTAAGCAAATGTAACAACAACGATATGATCCTGATAGAGATCCGGTTCAATTTATGATCCGCTGTGTTTGTTTTGTTTCACTGATAATTTGCTGCACAGTTTGGTAGCACTGACAATTGAATGTTTCTCTTAACTTGATTCAAATAAATCGCCTTTATGTTATGTTTCGTCTTCCTCGTTCTAGTAGTATAAAATTAGTGCTGCCAACCCCAATATGAATGATCCAGATCGTTTCCGTGAGAAATGATCGTGATACTGAGCTGGATAACCCATAGAAACACAATAATTGCGCGACGACTAACATGCTCTCAATAAAAGTTTCGAGTTTTTCGAAGTTTTCAAGGTTTTTTCCAGTTTAAGGGAAACCCCTAAATAGTTTAAAATTATATGCTAATTTCTTAGGGTATGAACAGTATATTATATTTGATTCTAATAAATAAATGTTGGGCGCTTAAATATTTTCTACGTTTTTTTGGCCGCGCTCCTCCTCCAATTCGTGTTCTGCTTCTTGATGTTACAACACAAGTGGAGAGATCTACACCTTTACGCCACCCCAGCCCTGCCAGAAGTACGGATTTTTCCGTACGGTACGGAATTTTAGGGGTGAAAATGGTTGTACGGATTCAACTTACGGAGTTTTATCTTTCCGTCAAGATGTACGGATTTTTGGAGTGTTTTTTCATATTGTAAAAATTTGCCTGTTTTATACATATCTCAGAGGTTTCTTATGAGGTTTCCTGAGACTTCCATGGATTTTATTAAAAAATGCGTTATTTTCATACTTGAGGGACTTATCTTTTAACAACGTGACTATTTTTTACCCGATTTCAAAAATCAAATATGAGAAGCGGATTTATGGGCCTTTAAAATTATGTATAACAATCTATTGGAAGATTTCGATTGTTGGAAGTTTTTGTCGCGAAAAATTAAATAAACGATAATTTTATTTATTTTTTCGACTTAAACCATCGCTTCAAGCATTATGTTCTTACTCGGTAGGGTCGAAAATCTACCTGAAAACTTTTATTACATGTACATAAACTAAGAGCACACTGCTTGTTTAAAAGTTCTAGTCAGAAAAGTAATAAGGTTGTCTTGGAAGCAATCAATAAATAGGACTAGTGGAAATATGTGTTGCCTTATTTGATGTTATCAAAAGTACTATTCCTGTGTGCACCTAAGTACAAACGATTTTTTTGTTTGTTTGCCAAACAAATTTTAGTGTACGGATTTTGTACGGATTTTCCACCCACTACTTTTTATCCATGTACGAATTTTAGACTAGATACCCTACACCCTATATCTTATCGAAAGTTGTTAAACATTCCATTTGAAGTTTCTCGTAGTCGAAGCTTCTACATAAATATTTCATCGCATATTCTGTCATTCTCTTGTTGATCGCTTCGGCCTGCCATTCGTGTTTTGAGGTATTCGCCACGATATGAATCATTGAACCGTCCACAGTGCACAGGATTGAGTCGAGGACTAATTATAATTTATAAACTTCATTTGTACTCGTATGGGATTAGTTGAGACCAAGTATTACCCATTAAGTAGTACTCCAGGGAGATTAATCCGGATAAACACTCTTTAGATACTATTAGTAGCACAATCGATAATATCAAACAAACAAAAATACATATACATATGTATACATATTGAAATTGTCTGTTATAAATATGAAACAAAATAATTGCATTTTTTCCCGGAATTTAATGTTTTCTATTCATTGCTAAAAAAAAAAAATTATTTAATTTGCATTTAAAACAACTGAACAACTTCTTCGTCATGCCACCACAAGCCATGTAGCAGAATTTAAAAGTCATTGTGCAAACAAAATAATTCCATTAGTTTTAATTATTTGCTCTAGTTTAAATTGTATGCTCTTTGTAACGATTTCACACTGTTAAATTCAAAAATTCAGTCCAACACGAGCGCAAATAGGTTAGCAAATAAATAAAGATTTTTCAACAAATTGCTTGATGAGCTCATATAGAACATCTATGAATGTATATACGAGGCCATAGTAGCTGTTTTCATGTTTTTGTGAAACTTAAACATTTATGTACGCTTTGGTTGTTAAATTTTGAACTTCAACTTTTGTCTGGATACTACGTTTCGCGTCCAAGGGTGCCGATTGGTTTGAGGTGCGTACCATTATCCGGCCGGACCTAGGATCGAATCCTTGTCTGACACCATCCAATTTTTTTTAAGCCGTCGCCATTCGACAGAAAATGGAAAATTTCAGATGGGATTTCCGCCATTAAAACTGCTCTTATAAGATACCATTCGCCTTATGGCAACATGAACACCTAAAATTAGGGGAGAAGCTCGGCCAAGCCCTAAGTAATATGTGCGAAGTGCCAACTGCTTTTTATGCATGTAAGAATATATGCATGTAAACTTGCATGTATCTCCTTAACCCTTTCATGCCCGATGTTGCCTATAGGCAACATTGACATTTTGGTTTATAAATCTCGAAGTTTGAAATATTTTTTCTAATAAATAGTCTAAGATCCGACAAAGGCATCCGTTTAATGGATGAAATCTTTTTTCTATGAAATTTAACGTGCCAATAAATATTTTGTGAGTGGGCTGGCTGAAAAAATCCTGGCCAGGATATTTTTAACTAAATATTCAAAAATTATTATTATTTTTTTTTATTTTGTACTCATTTGTTTAATGAACAAATTATATACGAATCCAAAGTATTAAGCCTATAGAATGTAAAAACGTTGGGTTGTCTGTTTTCTCCTGGTCTACCTATCGGGTTGGCAGGTATGAATGAACAGGTAGGTAATATTATTTATATTTAATTTTCACTCATCTGTTTAACACATTATATAGGCTTTATGCTTTCGGTTGATATAAATGTACGTAATTTGTTCATTAAACAAATGAGTTCAAAATTAAAAAAATAATAATAATTTTTGAATATTTGATTAAAAATATCCTGAAATGGCTCGATTTTGCTTCAAAATCCCCCAGTTTCGTCAGCATTGGCATTATGAAACAGTTTTTTAAAAGTATGGTAACCTTTGTGTTATTTAGCTTTATTTTCATTGTTGTAAACTATATCAAGCTGGTTGCTTTTGGATATAATTCATAGACGTATACTTGAAGCCTCAAAAAGAAATTGCAATCAATTTGTTGCATAACTTTTGAGTTATAGATGTTTTAATAAAAAAATTAAAAACCAGTGAATTTTTTATGTAGTTTTTAAGAGGTGACAAATTAAGTATGTCATAACTTTTGAAGCACACCATATACTGGTTTGAAATTTTATGTGCAATTAGTACTTATATGTACACTTCATATGTAGTTGGTAACCAAAGTGTGCTTTAAAAAATAACTAAATGCCAAGTAACGAAAGGTGTGTAACTCTACTTTTTCACAATTTTCAAAATTTTCGGTTTATCGCGTATAGTTTTTGAAGCATTTCACTTTAAACACTTTTTAAGTATGTATTGTATTCTACCGACAATTACGAATGACACAGTGCTACAAAAAGAATAAAGCAGAAACACCTGGGAAGTCATGTATATATTCTAGTAGGTCTTTTCGGGTAAAACCAGAATCGAAATATGAAATTTGCCAAACACCCCCAAAATCTTGATTTACCGTTAAAAATCGGTTTTTCGTACTTTTGCGCACTTATCAGCCTGTAACTTAGTTGATTATGAGCCGAGTTTCAGTTTATTGCCGGGTTTAAAAAAAAAAACTTGGGCCTTTAAAACGATATATGTGTGAATAAAGAAACCTTAAGAGTTCTCTGTGTATATTTACCCAGCAAACACATTTTTTTACTTGTTTTCGCATGTTTTTTTAATTTTGGTGAAGTTTTGTACGTACTATTTTATCAGAAAACCAAATTGGTTGATTGATTGCAAAACTGAATTTACTAACAAAAAAAACTAGTGTTTAATTTCAAAAGTCGGATAAAAGTTTACCGAGTTGTACAACTTTTTATGAGAACAAAATATTTGCAAATATATTATTCTCAAAATGTTTACTCAAATATTATACTCAAAAATGTTTTCTTGACCGTTTTTTTCTTAATTCAGCATCATCAGTTTCTCAAAGAACCGGCCCAAATTTTGTGGGAAGAAGTCCAAATGCGAATGAAGGAAATGAATTTTCATGGACATGTTACAACCCATTTCACCGTAAGCATTTAAAAATTCGTTAACAACCGTCGCTTTGTGGTTTCCAAAGAAATTATTGCACGTCACTCATAATATTATGAACTTGAGGTTCTATGAAAATGCCTACAATTCATAAAAAGAGATAAAACCGATGAAAAAGTACTAGATGAGAGAATAAAAAATCAATACCTCCTTTTGTTTGGTTTCACTTAATTTTGGGAACACCACTTTAAGATGGCAAGAAGTAATTTATAAGCAAAAAACATTAGCGACTTCAATTCTCATAAAAAAATGTAGGAGTGCCGTTAATTTTTTCAATGATCGGATCTAAACTAAATTAGTATGGGAGCACCTGTGAGACACTACCTTTACGATAGAAAAAGAATTATCGAAATCGGTGGACGTGGTCCAAGGTTATGCGCTAACATACAAAAAAAAAAAATATATATATTCCGACGAATTCTGAAAATTAGAAATTTATCTTTATTCAGTCTATGATTAAAAATCTTACAGACTAGATTACACAGATTACAAAAATAAGTATTATACGATAATAGCGTTAACATAGCAGCGCATGAACTAAACCTAAGAGTAAAACGATTCAAGCATGGACTTAAATAAGGATCTTGATGATGAAAATTCGATATCGATCTTCTTAGAGATGTTATTAACTTCCGAGAGCGCTCTAAATATAGGCGCTAACGAATAGAAATTTGCCTTAACTACACTAAGATAAAAGGGAGGTTGAGATCGTAAGGTTCTGTGAGGAACATTGAAATTTATTAGCTCTAGTAGTTCAGGGCAATCGATCTTCCCACAGACCAAATCAAAGAGAAACATAAGGAGCTGAATAATTCTTCTTTTTTCTAATGACTGCAAATTTATTAGCTGACAGCGGGCCGCATAGGGCGGAAGCGGGTCGGAAAAATTAAGTGGTTGAAGAGCAAATCGAAGGAACTTTCTTTGAACCCGTTCGATTCTCATAGAATGACAGCTATAAATAGGACTCCAAATGACTGACGCATACTCTAATTTTGAACGTACTAACGAGTTAAAGAGAATTTTCCTAGTGTAAGGGTCCTTAAAGTCCCTCGCATATCGACGTAAAAAAGCTAAGTTACTATACGCCTTTGGAAGCAAATAGCATACATGGTTTACAAAAGTAAAACCCGAATCAAAGACTACACCCAGATCAACAAAATCATTGACCAAAATGAGCTGATTTAAAATTGAGTAACACGAAGCCAATTTACAAGGGGATCTAGAAATTGACATATGCGCTCAACTTTATGCCCACAAACACAAGGCATATTAAATGGATTTACCAAAAGTTTATTCACTTAAATAAATCCAATTCTAATAAAAGAGTCACTGTCTCAGATTGATTAATATGCACCATGCCAATAAATTGCAAATAAGAACTATGAATTTTAATCAAAGAAATTTGGAGAGCAAAGAGAAACACAACTGCTCAGCGCGAACTCAGATTTGCTTTTTGATAACCTTCTCCTTTTTTGAAGTCGGTTAAAAAGCGTTGCTATTTACATCCAATATTTTTACAAATTAGGTGTATTCTCGGAGTCGGAGAATACGAATAGAACATATATAAAACATAGGTGTGCCCACAAATTAAAAAATTAAACTTTTGGTTTTGAAAGTGTACCTGTTTTTTAGATTTGCCCATATAATTGTGTGTAGCTCAGTCAGATCAAGGCTGCATAGACCTAAAAATATATTTCTAGGGAACAAAACATATAGAAAACGAAAGCTGCCAGTGCGATTTGATTCAAATTAAGAACACATAATATTGGCCACGAACATATAGCATTTTCAGTTTAAATTAAACCGTTTTCAAATTATGTAGATTAATTCTTTTTCAGAATTCAAATCAAAAGAAACTACTTTCAAATTAATTGAAACATTATTAAATTAGGAATTCAACTAACCTATTAAGAGCCGTTTTTTCAATGTACGGTTAACACAAACCGGAGCACAGTGGGCGATTTGGCTGATCTAGCGTAACGGAATATGTACAAATTTTCAACTGTTAAAATCCACCAAAATTTGATTTCCCACCGATATGCAAACGCTCATTTATCAAATCGATAACATCAACATCGATAAAGTCAGTATCATTGAGTAGCTGCCCTGCAGCAAAATTTTGAGACAGTCTGGCAAAGCGCTAGTTCCACCCTACAAATTTCAGAACTGTCTCTGAACTACTGCAAAAGGGATGCAGAGCTGGACGGTTGAAACTTATATGTTGCTAGTTGCGCTGTCATCAATGTTACTCATCCTGGTCATGCGAAAGCTCACAGAAGATGCACAAATGTATTATACTATATTTTTTTCGATTTTCTTAGACCCTAAAACTAATAGCAAAATATAACCATAAAATTTAGTTAAGCTACACTTAACAGCAAAAGTCTGCGTACACCATTTTTTTTTTAATATTCAAAATATATTGAGAGTTAAAATTTGTTTATTATTTTATAAAAAAAATATCATGTTTAAAACCAAATCATATAAACCGTATTTTCAAAATTTATACAAAACAAAGGAAAATTTAACGATTTTTCATCAAAATTTTCGACCTTCTAATCAGATTTAAAAAAAGATAAACAAATGTGTGTAGTTAGGCAGTGATTTTGTTTGAATTTCCTATGTTTTGCATTTTAAATAGTTTTCGTTAAGTATGTCTCATATTCCATAAACCATTTAAATTCAAATTCCTAACTGTGCAGCAAACTTGATAGAACTCTAAAACCGTCTCCAAATTCAAACTTTTTAATTAGAGTTTTTTTTTAATAAATATTTCGAGTATTCAGTTTTGAAGCCCATCAAATTTTAGTGTAGTAAAGTGTAACCTTGCATCTTAAACGAAAATATTTAAATAGGAGAATACCTTCAAAAGCGTGCGTAAAAAGAGTTATGAAAAATCGGCGCGATAAATTATACCAAAATTTAATGGGCTATTGGAATGCATACTTACAACTCCGGTTTGAAAATATTGAAGTTTTTTTTACAGCTTTTAGAATTCTAATAAATTTCCAACACAGTTAGAAACGTGAATTTATATGTTTATGTTATAATACTTATGAGCCATACTTAAATAAAAAAATTTACGAAAAATATTAAACAAATTACGAAAAATATTTAGCATGAAAACCATTGTAAATATTGAAAGTTCTATATATTCGTATTAGATGCCGGAGAGTCTATGTACAATTTAACGCTGAGTTATCACAAATAAGCACTCAATATATCACCGTTTTTCTCAGTTTATCACACTACTTAGTTTAGATTTTTAATTATAAGTATCACAGAAATACCCTTTATACGTAACATATATAAAATATTTTTAAGAATAAGGGTTTTAGAAATTGAAGGAATAACTGACACTTTATGTTCCTAATTTTAAAGCGCAGTTTGCCCCAAAAACTAAATTAGTGCAAAACAAGTAGCTCATTATTCATAAAATAAAGTATTTTTTATTTACAAAATTGTATGCGTGCTTATTTAATTAAAGTATTTAAAGAAAAGGCTCTATACTATACTTCTTAGAACCTTGCTCAAAACTAACCATTTTTGTTCTAGCCCGGAGATTACCCTTTTCGAACTATCTGGGAACTGTTGTTATATGAACTGTCTCAGAACCATCTAAGCCAGAGTCAGCTCAGAACAAGTTCAAAAGTTCTGCAGAGAGCGACAATTGAAAGCATTGAGTTGGGATAGATGAAGAACCAGTACCGTCCCTTTTCAGGCTAGATCAGCGCAAGTTCGGAACCAGTTTGATTTGCTGCAGGGTGTGAGCTTTCGAAGACAACATACGCTAGCACAACTGTTTTTAAAAGCTTTCTCGCATTTTTACATGTTTTTTGATTGTTGTGAAAATTTGCTGGTTTTACCATTTCGGAGCTGGTTTTTATTTTTTAACAAGCTAGAAGTATTTGCTATAAGAAAATAAATGTTTCGTGACCTGTGAGTATATGGTGGATTATTAAATTGTGTTTGAAACTAATAACCTTTGTAATACCCTATTTGTGAGCAAATTTCATCTTCTGCAGAGTAAAGCTTAGTGAGGCACGTATTGGCCGGTAAAAAATTATAATTGTCTAAAATTATGGTTCGTCCAGTGTGTAAATTGTCCAAGATCAGCTGCCCTGAGCCGCCCATGCTAAAAATGTTGCTTTGTTTTGGGAATCATGTCGGCCTGCAGGCACGCACTTTTTTCAATATGGCATCGAAAAAACGACGCTTCGAAGAAATTTTCAACACTGGTCGAGTTTATATTTTGCAATGTTATGGAAATATCGAACTGTACTGAGTAGGATTAGAATTGCATTGTTGCGGGACTCAAAAATATTCTGCAAACGCTCTTTGAAAGGTGGAGAAAATGTAATAGGGATAAAAAGCGATTCGAGTGAAACAACGCAGCTTGGTTAAACGAAAATTTTGTTCTTCTACGCTTAAACAGGAAAGTGGGTGCAGGACGAAAGAAAAGGACATTGCTGATTGCCACCCAAAACGCCAATGCACCAATGTTTTGAATCTCGTCAAAGGCAACACTTGCAATGATCTTATGAGAGCAACACGTATTAGCCTATACACATGTGGAAAACGGAGTGCATAAGATATAGTTTCAATGGTAGGCACAGATCCGGATGCATCTAAAAAATAAAGAGAAGCCTGTATATAGACCAACAGCTGCCTAGAAAATATATTGCAGAGAAAGCTTTGGCCCTTCACATTTGTGGCGATTACACCAAAAACTTATATAAGCTTTTGCAAGCTGGTAAAAAAGCTCGAAAAGCCAATATCTTCCCAAAATATGATGTTTTGCGATCCGCCAAGATAATGTGTTATCCGGATTCGAATGGAATGGAAGAATGTTGTGCGGAAGTTCTGTTGCAAGAAATGCTGGACCACACAATAGCTAGAATTGTTGAAGCGCATCCCGACGCATTTAGCCCAATCTCAGTTGATGACGACAAGTATGAAAACTTGACCTTCATTTCTAAATACGGTAGTGATGGGAGGAGGATGGTTCCGTGCGCAGAAGTGGAAAACTTTTGACTGCCATTCACCTGGGAGTGGCCAGAAGCGATTCTTGTGCGTACGGTTCAAATCGCAGCTCACAACGTCCGGATATTTATATCCACGTATCCTCTGGGTAGCAACCAAACACCCGTTTGGGAGCGAGCTAAAGTGAGAAGGCGTAAAACTTCGCGTGCGCTGGGTTTGGGTCCCGCCACGTTAAAACCCCGCCCAATGAAAAATTCCAACAAGCCTCGGATGAGACCCCCTTTTTCTGATGACGACCACGGCAAACGTATAAAGGACTATGATTTAAGGGTATGCACCTGGAATATCCGGACCCTTAATGGGGAAGGTGCCTCTGCCCGGCTGGTTGATGTCCTCGGGAAGACAAAGGCTGACATCACCGCCATCCAAGAAATGCGATGGACGGGGCAAGGTAAAGTAAGCGTGAAGCCTTGCGACGTCTACTACAGTTGCCACGTAAAGGAGCGCAAATTTGGTGTTGGATTCGTGGTAGGAGAGAGACTCCGTCGCCGAGTACTGGCGTTCACCCCGGTGGACGAACGTCTAGCCACAATCCGCATCAAAGCTAGATTCTTCAACATCTCGCTCATCTGCGCCCATGCCCCGACGGAAGAGAAGGATGAGGCGTCCAAGGATCTCTTCTATGAGCGCTTGGAACGTACATATGAGCGCTGCCCCCGACACGATGTCAAAATCGTGCTTGGCGATTTTAATGCCAAGGTGGGCAAGGAAGGGATCTTTGGCGCCACTGTCGGAAAATTCAGCCTCCACGACGAAACGTCCGATAACGGACTGAGGCTGATCGACTTCGCCGGGGCCCGAAATATGGTAATATGTAGTACTAGGTTCCAGCATAAGAACATCCACCAAGCTACATGGCTGTCTCCAGATCGAAAAACGAGAAACCAAATCGATCATGTTGTGATAGACGGAAGGCATGCTTCAAGCGTTTTGGACGTACGTACACTCCGAGGGCCAAACATCGACTCGGACCACTATCTTGTTGTAGCCAAGATACGCACCCGCCTCTGTGCAGCAAAAAATGTGCGCCCAACAATGCAAGGAAAGCTTAACGTCGAAAAGCTGCAATCACAACAGACGGCCAATTTATTCGCCACTCGACTCACACACCTGCTCTCTGAGAGCACTCTTCAACAATCCGACGTACGCGAGCAGTGGAACCACATTTCCCGATCATTAAGTACCGCCGCCGAAGAAGTAGTTGGATTTCAGCGAGCCCGAAAGAACAACTGGTACGATGAGGAATGTCAAGAAGCCGCAGAGAAAAAAGATGCCGCCTACAGGGCCACGCTGCGATCGGGCGCAACGCGAGCCATGTGGGACCGTTATAGGGAACTGAAGAAGGAAGCGAGACGTATTTGCCGCAATAAGAAGAGAGAGGCCGAAATACGTGAGTGCGAAGAGCTTGAGATGCTGGCCGACAGGAAGAACGCCCGAAAATTCTACCAGAGGGTTAGGCGACTTACGGAAGGTTTCAAGACCGGGGCGAACTCCTGTAAGAACAACAATGGCGACCTAGTGACCGATGTCCAGAATATACTTAAATTGTGGAGGGAACACTTTTATAACCTACTGAATGGTAGCAGCGCTGAAAGTAGTGAGGAAGACGAACCCGAGTCCCCAGTCGATGATGATGGAGTAGCTGTCCCACCGCCTGACTATGACGAGGTACGAATAGCGATTACGCGGCTGAAAAACAACAAAGCTGCTGGAGCTGACGGCCTGCCAGCCGAGCTATTCAAGTACGGCGGCGAGGAGCTGATGAGGTGCATGCATCAGCTCGTATGCAGAATATGGTCAGATGAACGCATGCCCGACGACTGGAATTTAAGTGTGCTCTGCCCAATCCACAAGAAAGGCGACCCCGCCATACGCGCCAACTACCGCGGAATTAGCCTTCTAAGCATAGGTTACAAGGTCTTATCGAGCGTATTGTGCGAAAGACTGAAGCCCACCGTCAACGAGCTGATTGGACCTTATCAGTGTGGCTTTAGGCCTGGAAAATCCACCATAGATCAGGTATTCACAATACGCCAAATCTTGGAAAAGACCCGCGAGAATAGGATCGACACACACCATCTATTTGTCGATTTCAAAGCCGCTTTCGACAGCACGAAGAGAAGTTGCCTTTATGCCGCGATGTCTGAATTTGGTATCCCCGCGAAACTAATACGGCTGTGTAAAATGACGTTGAGCAATACCACCAGCTCCGTCAGAATAGGGAAGGACCTCTCCGAGCCGTTTGATACCAAACGAGGTTTCAGACAAGGGGACTCCCTTTCGTGTGATTTCTTTAATCTTATGTTGGAGAAGATAATAAGAGCCGCAGAACTGAACCGCTCAGGCACAATACTTTATAAGAGCGTACAATTGCTGGCGTATGCCGACGACATCGATATTATCGGTAAAAACAAGGGCTACGTCTGTTCTGCCTTCTCGGGATTGGATAGAGAAGCAAAGCGAATGGGTCTGGTGGTGAACGAGGACAAAACGAAGTATCTCCTGTCATCACACAAACAGTCAGAGCATACGCGTCTTGGCACCCACGTCACTGTTGACAGTTACAAGTTTGAAAAAGTAGACGACTTCGTTTATTTGGGAACCAGCATTAACACCAATAATAATGTCAGCCTTGAAATCCAACGGAGAATCACTCTTGCCAACAAGTGCTACTTTGGGCTGAGTAGGCAATTGAGAAGTAAAGTCCTCTCTCGTCGTACAAAGATCACACTCTATAAGTCACTCATCATGCCTGTGCTGGTGTATGGCGCGGAAGCATGGACAATGAAAGCATCTGATGAGGCGGCTCTTGGAGTTTTCGAGAGAAAGATTCTGCGAAAGATTTACGGACCTTTACGCGTTGGTGATGGCGAATATCGCAGACGATTTAACGATGAGCTGTATGAGCTTTACAACGATATAGACATAGTGCAGCGAATTAAAATTCAGCGGCTCCGCTGGCTTGGCCATGTCGTTCGGATGGACAGAAACGCTCCTGCTCTGAAAATATTCAACGCGGGCCGCGATGCTGGTAACAGAGGAAGAGGAAGGCCTCCTCTGCGTTGGAAAGACCAGGTGGAGAAGGACTTGGCTTCACTTGGCATTTTCAATTGGCGTCAGTTAGCACAGAAGAGAAATGACTGGCGTGCTGTTTTGGACTCGGCCAAAATCGCTTAGGCGGTTACAGCGCCAATTAAGAAGAAGAAGAAGAAGAAGTGATGGGAGTTCTGGACATGCAACTTATCGCCAAATTTTCAGCAATTCAGAACTAAAAATGACATATGAGCATTTGTTTTTCATTTGTATTGTGCCGCTACAAGTACTATTGGAAAGCTGCATCCTTTGGAAATATCCTCGACCACCATCGAGTCGGCATTGTACACCTCTCAAAACATTGTTTGCCAAAGAGTCTACTGATTTGGTTAGAGCCGAGATTGAGAATATGCAATCTCAAATATTGCAAATTGTGCTCACGAGATTGAGCAGCTTTCGAGTTGACCACAAAATGCATTATGGGTAGATATTTCAATGCAAAGTTCTGGCAATACTAATTAACAGCGGAAATACGACTCAAAGGTTTTTTGAAAATTATCAATAGTCTTCTCAAATAACCGGAGTAAGCGACAAATTAATAAAAAGACTTGTAGTTTTTTTTTGGATATTCAATAAACAGTGACAGCTTTCGCGTATTTGTATTGTATATTGCACAGATTTCCAAACGGAAATATCCATGGTTTTACATGCCCTGCTCAGTACACAAGATATTGATTCATGGAGCGCATATTATTGAAAGTGTACCACTTCCGATAGGCATGATGTCGGAAACGATGGAGGATCAGATTAACTCATCATTAGTCTCTTCCAGTCATAACAGGTTTATGCAAAACTTCGCCAAATAACTCCAGAAAAGCACTTTTTTAACAGGGAAGCCCAGAATCTCCTTTTGGATTATCATGAAGAATCAGAAAAATCCAATTCGGATTCGGAGAACGGACTCCAAGTACATTCTTATAATATTCAATATTTATAAATAGCAAAAATAAAGTGATTTTTTTATTTAAAAAAATATTTAATTTTGTTCCTTTTTGATTTAGTATTATCTATATACATAAACGCGAAGGGATTTTTTGTTCAGTATAAAAAATCTGTACCGTTCGCCCGATTTTTAAAAATGAGAAAGAGCTGCCACCTGTTGAACAATTAGATTCAAATTATTTAATAAACAAGGCCATCAAATCCGCACCGTTCCTTCGATTTTTCAAAATGAGGCTAACTCCTTTACTTTGCTTATTCTCATGTAGGCTATACTTTTTTGATCATGTTATTTTTTTTTAGTATGTAATTGGTATTGTTATTATAAAGTTAGCGGGAACTACCAAACCGGGTCCGTTAGACCACAATGTTACTTACATAGGGTCCAATGGACGTGAAGTTAAGGTAATGCTAGTTTTTTCCGCGGTACAACATCTGACATTTAGAAAAACCTTCATCGAACGCTTTTCCTACAATAGGGCGCTCTAGTGCACTCAACCAACAGACCTAATGTAATGCACATACACACAAACATAGATATGTATGTATGTATATAAGTATAAATTTTAAGGTATGCATTTATGTACATATTTTTCAGCTACTTGAACGCCAAAATGCACTTGTTAATAACGATTTTGTTGCTGCTGTCACCGCTGTTACTGCCACTACAACCATTTCTGTTTTCAACAATATAATAGTAAAGGGTGATTTTTTAAGAGCTTGATACCTTTTTTTTTAAAAAAAACGCATAAAATTTGCAAAATCTCATCGGTTCTTTATTTGAAACGTTAGATTGGTCCATGACATTTACTTTTTGAAGATAATTTCATTTAAATGTTGACCGCGGCTGCGTCTTAGGTGGTCCATTCGGAAAGTCCAATTTTGGGCAACTTTTTCGAGCATTTCGGCCGGAATAGCCCGAATTTCTTCGGAAATGTTGTCTTCCAAAGCTGGAATAGTTGCTGGCTTATTTCTGTAGACTTTAGACTTGACGTAGCCCCACAAAAAATAGTCTAAAGGCGTCAAATCGCATGATCTTGGTGGCCAACTTACCGGTCCATTTCTTGAGATGAATTGTTCTCCGAAGTTTTCCCTCAAAATGGCCATAGAATCGCGAGCTGTGTGGCATGTAGCGCCATCTTGTTGAAACCACATGTCAACCAAGTTCAGTTCTTCCATTTTTGGCAACAAAAAGTTTGTTAGCATCGAACGATAGCGATCGCCATTCACCGTAACGTTGCGTCCAACAGCATCTTTGAAAAAATACGGTCCAATGATTCCACCAGCGTACAAACCACACCAAACAGTGCATTTTTCGGGATGCATGGGCAGTTCTTGAACGGCTTCTGGTTGCTCTTCACTCCAAATGCGGCAATTTTGCTTATTTACGAAGCCATTCAACCAGAAATGAGCCTCATCGCTGAACAAAATTTGTCGATAAAAAAGCGGATTTTCTGCCAACTTTTCTAGGGCCCATTCACTGAAAATTCGACGTTGTGGCAGATCGTTCGGCTTCAGTTCTTGCACGAGCTGTATTTTATACGGTTTTACACCAAGATCTTTGCGTAAAATCTTCCATGTGGTCGAATAACACAAACCCAATTGCTGCGAACGGCGACGAATCG